>NW_019384621.1:476549-574742 GCF_000671375.1 Centruroides sculpturatus | reverse complement strand
TTAAAATATACATAACCTATATATATATTTTAAAATAAATATTCTACTCTGATGTAAATAGAGTATATAAGCTTAATCATAATAAGGTTATATTTTTTAAAATATTCTTTTTATTGTGCGTTAAATTATTGAAAATATTTTAATAATTTTATCTGATTTAATAAGGATATATATGTAAATTTACTCGTGATTAAATAATAACACATTTTATTTGATGTTTTTATAGTGTTTATGTGGTGTGTGACGGTGAAAATTGTTTATTCGCATGCTATAAATTTTTTCGTTACATTTTTGACTGAATGATATTTTTATATTTGTAAGTATTAAAATATAAAAATAATTAAAAAATAAATAAAAATAATTTCTGATAGGCTTATTCTATGCTCTCGAGATGCAGTACTATTAAAAATACATTAGAAATTGTAAATGCTTATTTAAAGAACTATTGTGGCAATCTGTTTAACTTAATTACTGTGGATTTATAGACTTTAAATTGACAATCGAACTACTTTGTTATCTCATATAAACCCTGTATTTTGTGTCTTTTATTAAACTTTTTTGGACTACGAGTAATTCCAAACCATTTAACATATTGGAGATAGCCAATCTCTTCAAAAAAATTTCAATTGATAAACTAATTATTTAATAATGTTCTTGCATGAGTGACAAGAATGTTATAAAACTCTTTTGAGGTTGAAACTTATTAATTTTTACATTTTTATACTTATAAATGGAGTTTAAAAAAATTATAAAAATATTCAGTTTTGTGTTATTTATTTTTAAAAATTTAAATAAAAGATTTTATTTTTCTGATGGTCTTCAAATTTGAATTTCTTCACTTTAGAAGTATTTAAAAACAAAAATATCACAAAATCATAATAATAAGTTTCTCAAAATCATTTCTCTTTAAAAATATATATTTACTAAATTATTTTACACTTCAAAAATTGTTAATAGAATATATTTTGCAGTTAGAATAAACGCGTAATATATATATTTTTTTGACACAAAATTCATGTCACTTCCACTACTTTATTATTTTTTATCTGAAAAAATAGTATTTTCTAATACAATGTACAGTACAGTAAATATATAAAATAAAACGATTATGTGCAGCATTCAGTGAAGTTTTTAGCTTTTTGATAACATTCCACAGATAAATTACTGTTTAAACGATAGCATTTAAAACTAATACGTTATTTTGAGAGAGGAAATATTTCTATCTGTCACCAGCGATAAGAATGGAAAAACAATCTTTTACGTCAAATGTTTTTAGAAGCTTATTTAGAAAGTTGGAATTCTTCAAGTTATTTTGACAAATCACTAAGGGAACATGATGTTTCCTTAGTAAACGATCTTTTAAAACAAATATATCTGTTTTTAAAAATTTTAATTTGCGTAATTATACGTTCCTACTAAAAAACAAACACGAAAATGTATTTTATCTTATATTCTAGAAGATAATCCTTGTTTTCTCTAGTGCACTGCTGATTTCTAGAACATTTATTCAATTAATTATAATTTCTATTCCAAAAATTATTAATTTAAGTTTTAAATTGTCAGATTTTAAATTCCTTAGAACTGGGCTTAAGAATTATGCAAGACTGAAATATTTCTAAACTGACCTTGGTTTAAATGTATTGTTATTTAAAATCTCTACAGTTTTCTCTATTTACTTTGTTCATATATGAACAGTATACTGTATAACATTTTCAATGCTTGAATAGGAAAAATTCAAATAATTATTTCAATGAGAACTTAATCTTCATATATTGGTACTCGCATGTTAACTAGAGCAAGGCTTTATCTTAAATTTCAACATAGAGTGCATTTTTATTTGAAAAAATTTAACAAGAGAAACTTTATTCTTATATTCCATATTCCCACCCAATTTGGGTGGGAATATGGAGGAGTAGAGTTTCTCTTTTAGGACCATTCTTATATATTCTATTCTATAACATAACCAAATAATTATGCGTTTCAATCGTTAACAAAATGTTGGTTGTTACCGATTCGAAAGTGAAATTCCGCAAATTGTTAATATTAAGAACGAAACTATAAAAAAGAATTCATGAATCCAGGAAGTAATTTTATTTCTTTTGCCATTTCCAATTACAGATTAAATGATTACTTCGTGTTTTTGACTTTATTTACTGGTTGGAAACAGTAATTTTCTCTTTCGACCAACGACAATATATCAACAACTATTTAAATATCAGATAATACAGCTTCTCTTCCTCAGTTGCCGGATGCGAGGAACTTCACGTCAGTGAATTTGGTAGTTCGCGTATCCTGTATGGAACAATATAAACTGTCCGACAGTGACACTATTGTTATGAATTTCTGTGAAAGTATCTCTGGACATTTAGTGTAAATTGTTACAATTCGACAGTCGAAACATGACGGATCGAATGTTGCTGGATTTCTCTTAATATTACAAACTTAGGATCAAAATGGCAATGAATATACTCAAGGTTATACTTCTCTTAACGAGTAAGTTCATTAGCAAATTATATTATTTTTTAATATATAACGTTATTAATCAAGAACTTTTTTCTTTTTATAATACTTTCCTCCTTAATTTAATTCAAAGTAGTTTTTGAAAATATCTATGGTAAAGAATGCGATTCGAAATTGAACACGTGTATCCATATTGTTCAACCTTTCTTGCATTTACATCAATACATGTTTCCCGTCAACATTTCGGATATTCAAAACGTTTGCAAGTAAGAAAACAAATTATGTATATATCATAAATGTATTTTTAGATTAAAAATTTCGTTTTTAATCTCCATTAAATCATTATTTTTAGACGTTGGAGCGAATTAATGGAATGTGTTCGTATATTTATGAACGACTGTTCTACGGTTAATCAAAAGAATAAGTTTAATGATGCCGTTCGAATACCTGTTCACGTAGTTCATGCCATTTGCAGTTCAGAAAAATATCAAAAAGGTAATCTATTTTAAATGAACAAATCACGAATATATAATTTATAGAAAATGACAGAATTGTCCGAAAATATCCAGAAAATATTTATGATATATTATTATTATTATGACATCATCCGGGTGTTGCCAGTTTGTCATTGACCGATTATGGATAACGGAAAGAGGAATCACGTGATTAGATGATGACCAGTTAAATTCCAGATGATATTCAAAACGTGTCCTTGTCCTATTTGTGATGTCATTAATGCTAGTTTGTCATGAAATGCCTCATTTTTATAAAAAGTATTTTGACAGAAATAAAAAAGAAATTAATATGATTCATCTACACTTATCATAATAGAAAATGATAAGAATATTTTTCAATGTATAAAGCAAGGACACGAAGTTTTAATGTAAAATATTAAAAATAATTTGTGAGTTTGAAAATGGCANATTATAAAAGTACTTTATTTTATATTTAAATTATATAAATAATATAATTTAAATATAAATTAAAAGCTAATATAAATTCCGTAACGTATTTTAACTCGTATATAATACTAAAACAACATCAAACAACTAGAAAAATTATTGCTTAGTGCAATATGTAGTGTACAAAGCAAGTACAGTACATCACTACGATGCATTTATTACTATTAATTATATTTTTGCATTATTAGTATTATCATCAGACATTTATCATTATTTTTCTGTATATTAATATATATAGAAACATAACAGATTCTCCCATGTATATGCTTACAATATACAAAGCAATACGAGAGAAATCTTGCAAAAGTGTAGGTAATAGAAAAAAAAGTAAATAATAGAAAAAACTAGTTTGAAATTCGATAACTATCATCATATTCCAGATATTTTTGCATATTTAAGTAACAAATTATTATTTTTAATAGTAACATTTATATTTTATAAACCTAATACATTTATTTATTTTTAAATGCATGTTCATGGATTAAATATCATTTAAAATTTCATTAGAGTCATTTATTTATTAAAGAATAAGTTAACTTTTTCAACTTTTTCAAATAATCGCCGTGTTATGAAAATACATTGGTGCATATTTTAATAAATTATATTATTGATTTTTTTTTCCAGAAAATATAAACTTGTGATTGAAAATATAAAGGATTCGGATGTTATAACCTGTGTGAACCTAACAATCGAGACATCGGTTAGTCATTTACATTATGTAACAATTGTAATTTTATCTGCGGCCTTGACTGAGTTCTCTATTTGCTGATCGAGTATTTGGGTCTTGTGTTTTCCTGTTCTCACCGGACCAAGAAATCAAAATAAATGGAGTCATTTTACAAAATGTATTAAACAAAAGTAACTTTCTGACATAAAATGACCTCTATTTTTATATTGAAAAAAAAATTATTTGACATCCCCTAAAACACTGGTTTTTTTTTTGTAAAAATAAAGATTGTGTTTAAAAAATGAATGTAAAATTTCAACATTTAAAATGATTTCCTCCCATTTAAATGTTTAAACTTTGATAACGATCGTTTTAAAATGTTTAAGGGGGGATTCTACGAACCGAAAGCGGTAAATATGTTTACTAGAAAAATTATCGAAAATATTTATTTGAATTTTGATTCTAGAGTATAAATGACATTTAATGATACCATTTAATCGAGAGAAAAAAGTAAAGGAATATCATTTGTAATTATCGTGTAAAGTTGCTTCAAAATGGTCATTGCTTATTATTTTGTCCACAAACGCAAAGAAATGGCTTAACGCAAAACTAACCAAGGATTAAATGGAGAGAAAATAATACTGTTGTTTTTAAAACTGTTATTTGTGGCAACTTAATTATTACTTTTTTTTCTATTTTGCAATAATGGCAGTAGCGACAGCAGAGACGCTTGACAAACGATCCTTGATGGTCATTCTTATCCAATGGTTGCGCTAAGCTCTTATCCATCTCGACTCGTTCGACACATTTATAATTCCGGAAATTTTCTTTTATTATGATTTCTCTTTTTATAAATAGCACCAGATGGCTCTGCTTGTGTCATGCCCCACTTTCCTCCGATCCATCCATGCTCTTTCTTTGCCCACTTTATTATTCACAGAACGAAAAAGAGATCATTAATAAAACATGTGTTGCATTTGAGAAATAGAACAGAACTATTAAATAGAAACATTTGTCTCCAAATATAGTAACCGTATCTAAACATAAGCGGAAAAATTTAGGCTTTTGTATTAAAAATAACGCCAATTAATTAATTATAATCTTCGATAAATATTTAGTTTCCAAATGCGAATTAATGAGGGCAAACGTTTCAATTTTGATTGAAATGTCCAAATGTTGGCTTATAAACAATCGGTTAAACCGACAAAAAAAGGAAATCTTAAACTTCCTTGAGAAGGTGAATGTTTGTTTGTAGAATATAGACATTGCGTCATTATTCTTCATTGATTTAGAACATTTATCCGCTATTTGTATGCAAAATAAGTTTATAACGCCCTAATTCCGTTAGACGATTTTGATTCTTACAAGGGACGTCCCTTTTATTTAGGACAAAGACATGTAATATTCCGGAAGTCAGATCGAAGGATAGCCGACCTCATACCCTGTGAATTATTGAGTCGTCTACCCTTGATCTGATCTGATTATCGAATGGCTTGAATTAGTCATTCGATTGTGTTGTGTTACACCGGTCTTTGACTTCTGGTCCTTCGCCTAATTCACGGCTTCCCTTTAAGGTAACGAGTGATAGAATAAAGCAAAATACTTTTACGTTTATCATCTTATATGTTCCAAAACTTAAAATTAAAAAAAAAGATAAATATTTTCTTTCTTGTTATCTGATCCGCCTGTCTTTATACAGTACATGCGATCCGATCAACTCTTGCGTATCCAGCTGCAGAATGGAGTCCAGAACAATATACTTATTAAACATCTATAAATCTAATATAGAATGATGTACAGCAAACTTAATTCAATTTATCAGATTATTGGGATTCCAATTTGCGTCGTGTCGTTGATATATCTGTATTTTGTGTTCATTTTAATGCAGTTTTCATTGTAGGGCTCTCGCCAATTCTTATCTGACGAGCATTTTTCTTCAGTTTCTGGTTAAGGGCGTTTCTTATCTCCCTTTAAAAGCAATGCTTGAACTCTTCCTTTTTTCATTTCTACTTATTTCGACAACCCTTATTTTTTCATTTTATGGATATTTTCAAGCATGATATGTTTTGCCCGCAGAGTAACTTGAACTTTGATATCCTCTATTGCTCCCAAGAAAATGGCTCTCTTAAAATACATTTGAATTCCTCGAGTTTCGTTCGAATTTAATAAAGGAAAAAGATTTAATATGTAACAAATTTTTCTATAGTAACAGAATTTCTTTCCCTTTTCCCTCCTCCACTACAATTTTTGCTTTTATTTCTTATTAATAATTGAAATATACTGTTTCTACTTAACACATATTCTGTATATACTATAGTCACATACTGTATTTATCGATTCTCAATAAACAAATATAATATTTGATATATAATATAAGAAAAATGATCAATTATTATTTAGTTACAGCTCTATTTTTAATTAAAAATGTATTATTTTTCTTCTAATATTTTGAGAAATTGCATGTTGGTTATGTCAATTTTAGGATTATAAAACCTTTTAAAGATATATTTAATCTACAGAAAGTATATTTACTTATTATTGAAAATATTGTCTGGCACACATGATATCACTTGTAAATAGTGATATGATATGTGCCAGACTTTATTTAATCACCAAGTAATAGGTTTACATTTCCACATAGCACATGTCCTCCTACTTAGTTTTTCTCATAAACTTTCTTCAAATATGTCCTATCTACCTGCAAATTTTTATTCAAACTACAATAGTTGACAGTTTATTTCCTTATATGAATTTTAAACTAGAATAAAACCTATTATTTTGCATAAATGTTAAAGTTCAGAAGAGGTTGAACTCAGAAAGGTTGAAAATGTAAAGGAAAATATGAGATTGAATGTATTTCATAGCTCATATATTTGTTTAAGAACTCATTTATTTATTAAAAACAAGAAAATAACTTATAAAAACTTTTATAACATTACCAAAATATGTTACATTTTCACACTCCATTTCTTCATTTCTACTTGATGTAGCAGAATCACATTTATCACTTGCTGAACATTTCTCATCCCAGGTTTGATGATCTACCTCATCTGTATTTCCATTGTAAACTTTTTCATCTAAAAATGAATATATTATACTAAATTTTATGATTATTATTATTAAATTTATTTTATTTTAAAACATTAATATGCAAAGTTAAATCAAAAATAAAGCCTATTTGTTTTTATTAAATTAAAATATTTTCAATTGTACTGTACCCTCTTGATTCTCTAAACATTTATCACATTGGTTCATAACTATCCTAATGCTATCAATAAAGTTTTCAGTTATTTCATAAGCCACTTGCACACTATTTTTTAGCTTTATAATGTCTAACTTGCTAGCAAAAATTGTAGTAGTACATTATCATGATACAAAATGATAAAGTACTACTACAATCCCTGAACAAAAGTATGGAATATTTTGTAATTGTTGTGGGAAAATTATTTTTATCCTGAAATAATCAAATTCACAAAAATATTATTGAACTTTTAACAATGGGCAAATGTTGTAGACATACTAAAGGATTTATGCACCAAATGTTGTAAAGATATTGCTTAAATTACAGAATTACAGCATTTCAAAGAGTTGAACAAAAGAATGGAATACTTATGATTAATATTTTGTAGGGCTCTAATTACAGCCATAACTCTTTGTGGTATTATAGAAATAAAGTTTTTTACATAGTTCTGGATCAATCTCTGACCATGATTCTTTGACTGTCTTCTTTAATTCTTCTATGATTGTAGCTCTTTTTTTAGACACCATTTTCTTCAGAATATTTCAAACATTTTCAATAGGTGTTAATGAGACAAATATTAATGTATTGGATATGACAGTAGGGAGGAAGCTAGCAGAAAAAGGTTTCCATTAAAACTAAAGCTAAAACAAAGCTTTATAAGACAAAAGAAAAAAAACAAAAACAAGATGGTTTGAAATAGTCCAAAAGTCAAAGACTGGACTGTTAATGAGTGGCAATGACTTATATTCACAGGTGAATCAAAAATATGTATTGACTATGGTGATGAGGTAGTAGATCAGTACACAGAAGATCAGATAAAAAATTTCATTCCGATCATTTAAATTCATCAATAAAATTTCCTAAAAGTGTAATGTATAACCTGTAAAAGAGAACTGTAAACTGTTGATGAGAAGGCAATCCTTAATAGTACATTGAATGCTGATGGTTATTTGGAGTTATTAGAATCTTTGGTCATTAAAACATCCAAAGATCATTTTGGTGATGATTTCATCTAACAGAACAACAACACATCATGTCATAGAGCTAGACAAATTAAGCAATGGTTTTAAAAACATAATATATAGCATTTAGAATGACCTGCCAACAGTCCAGATATATCTCCAATTGAAAATGTTTGGAATATTCTGAAGAAAATGGTGTTTAAAAAAAGAGCTTCAACCATAGAAGAATTAATGAAGACAGTCAAAGAATCATAGTCAGAGGTTAATCCAGAACTATATAAAAAACTTATTTTTATAATACCACAAAGTAATTAGAGCAAAAAGTGGCCCTACAAAATATTAATCATCAGTATTCCATACAATTTGTTTGAAATTTGTAATTTCAGGAAGCCAACTTTTATTTATTTACAAGGATGGTGACAAGTTTTTTAAACTTTTCTAATTATACAAAAAGATCACACAAAAAATTATTGAATAAATTAAAATTATCATAATCTCATAAATTTGCTCCTTAGAATAATAATAATGCTAATTCTTAAACTAAATTACAAGCTTATCGATCACTAAGAAAATTTCCATTTGTTATACAACATTTAGTTAATATGGAGTACAGTAGTACATATATATGGCGTAATGATGCCTTTAAAACAATTTTTAAATAGTTTTTACAATAATTTGTAAAATATTTGTAAAAAAAAAAAGTCTATTTCACAAAGAAACAAAGTTACATAAAAAACAATCATATTATGCCTATGATCTTCATTTAGAGGTTATTTGAAATGTGATGCATAACTATTCTGTCAGACTTGCACTGTTTTTGAATAAATGTTTATCACACTTATCTAATTAATCATTTTGACATAAAAATTAATGAACATATAAATAATAATAAAAGAAAGCTTTTTCATTAAATTTTTTGTATTTATCTTAATAAATTAATCCCAGTGGAACATATTAATCTTGTATCTTAGAAAACTTTCTGTCTTTTATTTAAAATACATTGCATATTGTTTTAATAATTGTAAATTTACTTCATTGTAGAAAGGTAGGTGATGGTGTTAATTGTATAATTTACCTTATTCATTTGTANTAGTAGATGTTATCGAAGCGAGAATTGGCATTTAGAGGGCGTATAGAATCTATTAAATCTAATATAAGAGAGTTAATTATATTGAACTTGCTTATTTATTAAGTGCGTTAGATAATCTATTAATTAAAAATACATTTAGAGAAGTGTACGGTTTTTACTGGCTTATCGAACAAACGAATACGAATAGACCCTAGACCAGTGTTTCTTAACAGGGGGGCCGCGGCCCCCTGGGGGTCCGTAAGAAGTTTGCCGGGGGCCGCCAAATTATGCAAAATTTCCTTCAGAATATAATAAAAAGAAAATTGATGTATAACCGAATATCATATTGAAAAGTGAAATAAGAAAGATAAAGTTTTTGTATTTAGTTTTTTTTTTTTATTTATTTCTTATTTCTTCCTACTTACAACTTTGTTAGTACAGAAGAAATAAATGCAAATATGCTACTTACACCGCAGTATTTACTTCTTTTATTCCAAAGTAATTCTAAGAAACTATTAATGCTTGGAATTTTAAAAATAAAGCAATAATAAAAAATCAATTATAGATAATTTAACAAATATAAATTATTATTTTTAAAAATGGGGGTCACATAAAAATTATGAAATATTTGGTGGGCCGCGAGTATAAAAAGGTTAATAACCACTGGTTTATAATATATACAATACAGTATTATATATTTTTCTTATAAAGATATTTTACAAAAATTCTGATTTTATATTAAATAAAACTTCCAGTAACGAAACTATGTATTAAAAATTAAATATTATTGATATAATTTTTTAACTTAAAAAAGTTATTTAAAGATTATTATTTACTTAATGTATATATTGGTTGTACAAGAAAACAAATTTGTCTTTTACTTTTGACATTATAAAATCTAATACGGGAAAAAATATATTTATATAAAACTGAAGTAGAATAAACTTAATAAAATTTTAATTTAACGCGAATTCTTATAAAATATCCAATATTTTAATAGAAGAAAACTCTCTTTTGGGAAAGAAAAAATAATTATAATTAAAGACTCTTCTTTGTTTAAACGTCTTCACTATTTTACGAATCATTTATGAGAAGTAAGTATTGAAAAAGAATATAAACATAAGTGCTATTGTGGTTTAGATAATTAGATTAAACAATTACAAAAGGATATTTAATTCGTTTATTAGATATTTTGCAAAATATTATTGTAATAAGAGTCAGGAGTTCGCTTATTCTTTGTAATGTTAGAAACGAATTTGTCATGTAAGGTGCTGTTTAGAAGAGAAGACAAATAAATTTTGCAATCATGTTTTGAATAATATGCTGGATAAGAGAAATAACGTTCGCAAATAGCTGTCTTTTCTGAAATGTCTAGACGACTTTTTTAACCTTTTATGGAAAACGAGATGAACAGACTATCTGTATTTTTATTCGTTTTTTATGTGAAACTATATAACCCTTTCTTCTTCTTTTTTAATATAAAAATATTAAATTCTTCAAATTTTATATTTTGAATTGTTTCACACAACGTTAAGTTCGTGATATAAATATATAATTTTCCTTGTTTCGACTCTATAGAATGTTAAGTAGTTGTCAAAATACGACCTCCATTTTTCATACTGTATGCAAATGAATTATTTAAATGTAAACAACTGTTTGCTTAATAATCAAATAAAAATAATTTAGGCGTCGGTTATAATTAATTGCTGTATTTAAACAAGTTGGAACATTTCACCACCAGATAACGCCATACAAGTACATTGAAAAAATTGAGAAAGGGGATAATTTATTATTTTGATCAAGAGCGAGCCAGGTTGACTATGCAATACTAAAAATTGTGACGTCATAAAACCTGATTTATCTTCTTCCAAGGAAGGAAATTTCAATTTAGAATAGAATTACGATAAATCGAAAATAAACTACTAAAACCAAAGCTTACTTCATAAAACTGGGATTTATTTACACAATATTTGTAACATTGGATTCTGTAATTTAATTGCAATAGCTTATTTATACTTAGAAACCATTTTTATTAAATTGCTGTTATTAAAAATTGCCAGGAAATATCCTGGATAATATAGTATCAACACGGAAAATTCGTAAAGATTATCTTTCTACGATCTGTAATAATATAAATAATAGGCTATAAATTACGATAATCTAAAATTTTTGTGGGCTAGAAATTTCCTTTCTTGTGTTCAATGGTTAATTATATTTTATAGATGTTTATACTTCAAAGAATTAAAAATTCCGAGTAACCTTCTAATTGATGTCATTTGTTAAGTGGCAAAACAACTTTAGAATTCTTAAATTCAAAAACCACATTGCCTGTTGCTTCGCCCAATTAGTGAATGAGGAAAAATGATTTAATTGATGTAAATGACGTCAAATGCATTATATTCTTTAATGCGATAAAATATTATTATTTATTTTATGTCTTTTTTAAGCGACAAGTAAAAATTGTGGATAGACATTTCAAGGACGTCATCAATATATGACCCTATCTTATGACGTTAGTTAGTATCCTGTTAAAGTTTGATCTATTCGTTGTAATGAATTCAAATGATGGAAAATCCGTTATTGCAACACCAGGTATTAATACTTTGTTTGATCATCCCGTTGCTAAATAGCATTTGTTTGAACAGTTTTAGATAAGAAATTATTGGAATTTCGTAAAAAAAAAGGAATGCAAATATGGACTAAATTTTAAATAAAACTCGTTTTTTATTTTTATTTTTTCCTCCTTCTTAAATCTTTTTAGACTGTCGCCTGTTGTAACGAGAAACGAATACGAATTGGCGCCGAACCGAACTGTTGTCAAGGTCGATACTTGTGGAAGATCGTGTTGTTTGATCATCTGATGTCTGTAGAATTTGCGTCATAATCAGTGATACTAGCGGAAAAACGTTACGAAAGTAATATCTAAAATGATTATCGTAACGTCATTTAAAATTAAATCTAGATACAGTTGATTCTAATTATACGGCAATCTCATTTACGGCAATATGTCGTATGTACTATTAGAACTCCTTCAAATATAATTGCATTATTATTCATGAGATCTATAGAGATAATCCTAATTAGTTGTGATTCATGCGTTTAATCGATTAATATTAAATGAGAAATTACTTCTGTAAGATGCGAAGTTTATTTAGTCAATTTAGGGGACGTTTCTGGTATAATTTATATGTTAAAAAGGAAAGAAAGAAAGCAACTTAAATAGGTTAACTAATTCTCGAGAGTTCGTTAACTCGGTTGGTAATTTCAAGAATTGTAAATTAGTTAAAATAGTTTTAGTTATGATTTTGAATATTTTGAAATCAAGTAACCGAAACATTATTTTAAAAAACCTGTAAAATCAGCGAACTAAGACCTTGGAAAGAAGTATTTAAGTTTGATTATATCTGAATTAATTAATTTAAAAAGTTTGTTAATTCAATTAATTTGCAAAAAAAATATCTCCCTTTAATTAATATTTTAAAATAAATATATTCAAATCACGTTATAATATTTTAAAATAAAATAATCACGACAAAAATATATTTAAAAGTCTTTAAAGTAAAATGTCCTCTAAAAAAAGAATGCTTGATAAATGTATCTGTTTTTGTAAACTTATTAAAGAGAAGATGCCAACATAAATCGAATTCTTAAACATTTTAAATATTTTATAACACGACAAAATATGCTAGATGCATATTAATTAAATTTAGTATGGTAAATTTATCAAATTTAAAATAATATAAAAGGAGCATGAGGAGATATAATAATACGTCAGTTTTGCAATGTTTATATAACTTATTTATATAGACTATATTATAAAAAGCTATCTTCACTTATCTATTTAAGTGATCTGAATTTTTTTATAGATTTTTATCGTGGAGGACTAAATCGGGGAGGGGAGGGAGAGGAGAGACAGAACGCAAAAACTTTTTTATCTTTTAGTTCGAGGGGCAGATGGCCTAGTTCTTGTCGGGTCAATGACGTCACCAGGTGGACCACAGCTGTTTCGTGCCACGTGGCCACCTGGCGCCCGTCTCCGCCCCACACCTGTCCACTCACACCTGCCTGTTGTCTGCAGAGGCCGCTGTGGGCATCTGCCCAGGCACACTCTCTATGTAATGTGATTTTGATCTATTTTATTATAGATCCACAAAAAATGTTTCTAAACTTATTACTTATTATCTAATACTATAAATAATTACTTTAACAAAACAGAAAAATGTAAAAACAAGGAAAAAATTTGATCAGATACTAAGTTGTTATCAAAAATTAAATGCATAATGATGCAGTAATAGTTCTAAATTGCAATAGTTATGAAAATGACAAAATATAATTTTTTTTTTAAATTTCGCTTCATTAATCACTTATAGCACGAAATAATGCATTCCAATATTCAGAAATATATTTTTAAATTGTAAAAAAAAATTAATTAATAATAAAAATACTATTGAAATTTAAATCGCTAAAGCGTAAAAAAAAGAAAAGAAAATTGACAAATTGTAAATTTGTAATACCGTATTTTCCTTTTTTTTAGTGTTTTTAAATTTTAATCTACGAGAGTTAAATTTATCCGGAAGAATTATCTTGTTTTTCTTTTCTTTTTCTTGTATGAATGTAAAAATATCGAACAAAACATTGACAAAAACAAGGTCGTTCAGGACCTATCGAAAATTTTCCCTCTATAATATTGAAGAAACACGTGTTTGACCGCTTGTCACATGGCTTGTATTATATCTTTTTCCCCGTCCTCATTGACAAAATATAGCAACATGGCATCCGGTAAAAGGGTGCCGACCGGACTTTTAATACATCATGCGTAGTGTTTTTTTTTTTTTTTTTTTTTATTCGATAGTTACATACCATCAGAAAACTTGTTTTTAACGTCTCGCTTGTTCCAATAGATCACACCGGTGTATAAAATAAACCATTTAATTATATTTGGTACGCATTGTAAGAGATTTCGTACCACGAAATAATATTGAATGCTTTTCCTTAGGCAATTCCGGTTAAACGATTTTTTTAGATAAAAGCGCCATCTGCCGAGAAAGTCACTAAACAAATATTTAGTGTAAAATATTACGAATCAGCTTTTTTCTCTTATAAATAAATATGTACATATTTAATATCTTGTTTAAAAATAATGTTTTAAAGAGAAACTAAACAGTTTACAATCGTAAATAAAATAAATGGATTAATTATTTTATATAACACACAATTCCGTATGTAAATATTTTTCAGGAAAAAAATAAATATTTAAATTGATTTATACTAATTTATTTATAAATATATATACAGGGCTTTAAATAACATATATAATTTCTTTAATACGAAAAAGATTCAATATTATCTAAAAGATAAATACAATATTACGTTATTGATAACTGTTTATACATTGTTAAATCATTTTATTATTTTAAAACTAGTTTATGGGAATTATATAACAATAAACAAGTATTAACTATTTGTTTTTTATTTAATAAAACAATTTTGTTGTTTCCGTTACCTTTAAAAACGTATAAAAATAATTTATTATGCGGAATAATAATATAAAGGACAGTATTTTGCTTTGTATAAACCGAGTGTTTACAAACATACAGCTTCATACAAACCTGACCTTATTTTCTGTCATTTACCTGACAACAAATTTATTTCCGTCAAGAACTTCGGTTTATGGTTTCCATTAACCTCATTCTGACCTCTTCCCCGCTCATTCGGCTAAATTTGATTATTTTCCAATGCCCTTTTACGTATATACAATTTATATTATTGAAAAATCTTTATAGCAGTTGAAAAGATATTTACAATTGTTTATAAGCAAGAATACACAAAGAATTATTTTGTTTTTCTGTTTTTTTTTTTACTGTTACTTATCTAAATATATTATAATAAAGCCCGAGGTAACAAATCCTATCTCGATCATTTTCCTAAGTGGAGGTTGTTCGTTCAAAAAGGCAAACGTCGACCCCAAATCCGGCGTCACAAAACTGTATCGGTACTGCAACGTCACCGGTTACGTATCTGTGACGTATGACGACACAATTTTATGTCTACACGACATTATGTTAACTGTTTTTGTACTTTGTGCCAGAGAAACAAATGGTTACATTGTGTTATAGATATAAAGAAAAACAAAGAAATGTTTATGTTCCGTTTGACGTCATCACCGTCACTGTCAAGTTCAGACTATGATTTTTATTGTGTAGGTGGAGACGATTTGTTGAAAACACGTGGAGTCTTCCATGAAAAAGATCTTCACGTGTTTCCCGCTTATAAAAATAAAACGTGGGATGTTTAAATACCAGTAGTTAGCATTTTATTTAATTTATTTTCAGAAAAGGAAAATGAAAAATACTTATTATAAAAGTGTTCTATATATATACATATATATATATATAGGGAATGTTTGCCGTATGTATTGATGTTTGTGTGTGTGTNAGCATAGTCCGCCATACTGTTTAAGCATCCGGCCGCTAGTTTACCAATTATTGACTTTGAAGGGAATCGCACTGCCCATTAAACTTTATTATCGGTCAATTTTAAATTGTTTGAGTGTGCGTACTCGTATGTGTCTTCATTTAATTTAGACTGATCAAAAAGTTAGTAATGTGCGCGAGCCGTAATGCTTTCTAATACGATTAAATCCTGTTAAAATGTTACAGAAGGATGTTCTTTCGAAAATACTGTTTATATAGAAAAGACAAATCGAGTAAAAAAAATGAAAAAGAGAATAGAATTTGGGCCCGTCCGGGATTTGAACCCGGGACCTCTCGCACCCAAAGCGAGAATCATACCCCTAGACCAACGGGCCACTGCACAAAGCATTCTATAATATCATATTTAAAACTAACATAATTTTTAATAATTAATGTGGTAATTAATATTTAATGATAATTTATTGATCAATGATTAATTTTGTATAAATTTAATAATATATGAAATTCCATAAATAATATCTACATATTTTTATGTTAACAGATGTCGCCACCTTCTAGTAGCCAGTGTAATTGTATATAATCTTCCTGTATGCAAATAATTATTTAAATCCTCTGTTTATTTGCTTTATAATATTAATAATTAAAATACGTGACGATTTTTTTAAAAAATAAAATTAATTAATTAAATTTTGAATTTCTGCACGTAAGAATTTCAGTAAATATTTACACATTTTCCAGTTGAAATGCGATTTATTTTGCAGCTAGATGTAGAACATAATTAACCTTTTATATCTTTTATAAATGTTAAAGTTGCAGCGAAAATAATTTCCATGTTTGATGAAAGGTAATGATAATGTATAATTAAAATGTGAATACAAAGACATTCATTTAAATTAAAATAGGGCAAGAAAATTAATTTTTTTTTCTAAATTTTGTCATTTCTTTTATTAGAATTTAAAAAATATATATTTTTATTCTTGAATTATAATTCAATATTATATTATTATATCTTATTACTTTTGTATTCATATTTTAATTATATATCTTCATCATAATACAAGTCATCAGACATTAATGGGCATTGAGTTCAAGGTTATTGATGATGAGGACGATGACGACATTGCTGATGATCATTTTTGATCAAGCGTGGAAATTACAAACATGTTATAAAACTATAAAATTATGATCATTATATGTTAGTAAAATTATAAAATAATATTATTAAGTTATATGTGCAGGGTGGATCTAGGGTGGAAAGAAGGAAATTTTCAATGAGTTTTCGCCCCCCCCCCGACTCACACATAACATACACACACACTTATACTATATATATATATATACAGTATAAGTGTATTTTATTAAAAACTTTCATAAATTTTTGAATTTGCTTATGCATATTGAAAGTCATATTAATATAAGATGTGTGTATGTATATATATATACAGTACATACATCTTATATTAATATGTATATATATACATACACACATCTTATAGTGTGCGTGTGTAAAATTATGCATCTAAATACATAAACATTGTTTTTAAATAAATTTTAAAAAATTATTATATTTTTATTATTACAATATAAATGAAATACACTATTTTAAATTGAAATTTTATATGAAAATGAGTAAGAAACAAATTTATTAGAAAGTAAATAAACAAGTCTTGTGGAAAGATTTTAGAATTTGATAACTTTATGCTCGCGAGAGTAAATATAGAAAAATATTTAATTCTTATTAATTTTTATACATTTTAAAATTCTTTGTTAAGCTCGATTAATAAAGCAAATTTTCATGTTGTAGGTATAATTATTTAAATAAAATGATAAGATTTTGAATAATTAAAATAATAGAAACAAATCATTTTTGTTGGACAAAACTAGTATTTCCAGTATACACAAGTTGTAATTATATTAAGATATGTAATAAAGGTTATGGAATGTTTAATGTCATCTTTGAGGAAATTCATAACATAATTTCATTTTTTAAATTGAAAATGTCTTTATTGAAAACTTTCATAAATTTTTAAATTTGCTTATGCATATTGAAAGTTATATTAATATAACTGACTTTCCTCATAATATATATAGACTATATATACATTTATAGTTTTAACTTTATATATTTATATTAGATCATTAACTTATAATATACTAAAGCAATAAATTACAATTTAATAACAATATATATATTTATTTATATATATTAATTTATATTCTATTTATATCTTATTATATGTCACAGGTTTCACTGGATTTTATTAAGCTTAAAGTAAATAAATTTCTATTTTATTATACATAATCGATTCTAAAACTGTAGCCTATTTTAGTTTTTTTATACGTGGAAATATTCACTATATTTTCAATTTTTCTTTAATATATTAGGAAAGAACAACTAAAATATTTTAACACAACACAAGTTGTATTTTAAGCATAAAACGTCACTTATAGTTGTCTTAAAGGTTTACTAAGAGACTATGTATACAATATTAAGTGGTATATTCCCCTATTTTTACATCTTATTCAGCATTGGAAATATTCCAGGAAAATGTCCCACATTCTAACTTGATAATTTTTTTCTTTTAAACATTTAGTAGTTTTGTTTTAAATAAATATTTTAAAAATCTATATTTTCTTTCCATGAATATTTTTTATTATAATTATACGAATATAAAATTCAGTTTATTAATGTATCTAAGTCATAAAAAAAAACTTAAAGAATTAACGTAAAATTAAATTTGTAATGTTACATGAATGATAGTGACATAATTTGGGTCTTTCACAAGAGAGTGGCGTCATTAATATGGCTTAAAAAAATATGGCCGGAGCTACTCAGATCAATTTCAACTATTGAAATATTAAATTACTACTGGTTGACGGTGTAGCCGAATTACATGGTCATTCGCCATTGATGTCGTTAATAGAAGTACAGGCGAGGCATTCTCATTTGATCTTAACTGTGAAGTCTTATTTCAGAATGTTTTTCATGTAGACACTAAGCACATAAGAAAGGATAATGCTAACACAAGCTTTTCTATCGCTAAAAATATCTCTATAAATCGAAATTTTTCGAATATTTTCAATATTCTTCGACAAATTTTGTAAAATAAATACTACTAAGCTTCTCCATTCACTTTTAATTCACAAGTGTCATCTTATGAAATATAAATGAAATATATCCAGAGGTTGAAACATTAATAGTCGTTAAATATATTAACTTAAAACCTAGTTTAAAATAAGAAAATATATTTAATTAAATTATTTATTATCCTTATTTTAAAGACCAATCTTTAGATTATTAAAAGATCCATGGATCAAGTTTATTTCTGTATACAACTTCGATTTAGCGTTAGTATTTCTTTGCCTCTGAAAGTAGCGTTAAATCCAATGTGATGCTAACAATAAGGTTTTATATAGTCCTACGGTAATGAGGTCTACACACAAGTTGAGTTTGAGTGTAAAATCTACGTGATTTGGTGATAATATGGTTAGTAATGCAAAATCATACATTTAATAATTCACAGATATCGAATGGCTGTCTGTTTAATATTTACTAAAAATATCTATTCACGTGTATTCATTGGCTTTACGAGGGTGACGTTATTCAGGACGGCGGTCTATCGAAGTTAACTAAATTATTATGAACTCAATGTTATAAGCAAGTATATTTATTTATTTAAGCATACTGGTACAACCATAATGCAGGGAAAAATCATACAAAATCATACAATATGTCCGTTAAAACAAAACATAAAATATAAGCAAGTATAACTTAATGTCCTTAAAATAATAATTAATCGCTTTTTAATAAATATCTTATCGATACATCTTCGATTGTAAGATATACTGTGAGAGATCAATAGCACTTGGTGCACTTTTTTCAGTTATTTACCATTGAAAAACAACAGAACTCTCATTTAAAAGGAAACCCCAGTTTAATTTGAGACATCTTTAAAATCGTCTTTCCTTTATTAAAATTGATTCTAAAAAGGAATAATTGTTATGCCTCCTACGACATAGGCTTTGCTGCTTGTTTAATATTTCTTGTACACTGACACTGATTAATACTGAATAAACTGGTTTATGTTAAACTGGTTTAATTACTACAAATATAGAATATTTAGTAGAAAGTTAAACTACCATTGAAATTTTGTTAATGTGATTTAATTTATTCACCTTCATTTTTATATGGCAGATGCTACAATTTTAACTTAGAAGTTATTGTATTTTTATTAAATTATTCAATAAACGAAGACACTTTTCGTTATCAGTTTAGATAATTTAACGCGGTTACTGTTTTATTTAAAGTTAATGCATATCGTTTGTTGCATGCACAAACTAAATTTAGAAACAAGATTTTCTTAATCTGATTTTTAAATCGGAATTAGTTCTATATTTAAATTAATGGAATAATTATTTAATCTAGAATAAAATACCAGCACAGAAAAATTATAAAATGTCTACTATACACTCTTTAGCGTACATATTTTATGCATTTACATATATATTATTACAACTTTTTAATGTAAAATTAAATTTTATCGTCTTAATTTTCTTTCTAATATTAAATAAACACAATAAAAACTGTTTTAAATAATAATTACTTAATGTAAATATTAAAAATGTTATAAATATAGCAATATTTCACATTTGTATTCATTTGTTTTGTTGATAATTCATAATAAGGACAGCTTAAAATAGTGAATAAAGGGGCATTTTGGTGATGCTCAAAAATAGAATCGCATTTATCTAAAATGGTAGTCATACTGTCGAGTTACTTAACTGATGAAGAAAGACTAGCTAGAAAATTAATTATCTAAATGATGAATTTTGTCTCTCTGTACAAGATCCTATAAATAAATACTACTGTTTGTTCGTAATTAATCTACTGTAAACTTAAAATAGATAAGCATTACAATTGATTTAGGCTAAAAAAGAAAAAAAAATTAGAATACATTTTAAAAAAAAATTAAAATATCAATATTTAAGTTAATACTTGGAAAAATTATAATATAAATAAGCGAAAAAGTAGACACATTTATAGACATAATAAGAATTCAAGGGGACAAGAAAAAAAATGAAAAAGTAACAAAGTAACTCAAATGGAAAAGTGTCATAAATCAACTTCGTCCCAAATCGGAGGGTGAAGAGAGTGTTTTTTTCTCTCTTTTTCCACTTAAGTAAAGTGGATAATTATAAAATGAAACTAGAATGTGAACTTAAAACAAATTACAATTTAAGGATGATTGAATGTATTTTAATATAATCGTGCTTAAAACAGAATTAAATACAAAATAATTTAATAGTTCTGGGTTTTAACAGTTTAAGAAACATATTGGACATAAAAAAGTTACATTGTAAATTCGATACTATACTTAGTTTTATTTTTGCGATTAAATATTTATTTTAGTTTTGATTTAATTTGTTTCGTTTATTATTTAGAATTGTGGGTTTTACTCATTCGCGGAGAAATAATTTTTTTTTTTTGTTAAACATATATATCATTATAACTAATTTATTATGTAAACAATGTCTTTATCTAATAGTTAATAAATTGTTAAAAATTTAGGAATAACGATGGAAATGATGGCTTTTTTATTAATTGTTCTTCGAGAACGTTAGAGTTAAACACATTGTTTTTCGTCTTCAGGTTGTACATTTTCAGAATGAGGACCGCATTGAGTAGTATCAATATCTTCTACATAGCTAAAAGCAGTTAGCATGAATGTCTTGTACAAATAACATTGTTGTTGATTGCAGCACCAAAAGTGCCATAGTGGTGAGCTTTGGTACTACTAATTTTTTGCAGAAATATCTTTTGAGTTCCTGAAATGCCATCTGACAGATTCGATTGCATTTAGACTGCTAACTATCTCTCTAGACAAATTTAAATAGGAATATATTAATTACCATCACCTGATATATTAATATTAAAATAAAAATTAATTTATCAGNGGTCTAAATTTAAATAATATTTAAAAATCATTGTAGAATATTTAAATTTATTTTTTTAAAATGTAATATATTACAAAATACCTTTCCTCCTGTTGCTTTAGGTAAACCCCTAGAACATGCTAAACTACAGTAACGTTTTGTCTTTGAGTAGAAAGCATGTTTCACACCAATATTTCCACATCGTTCACACACTGCTATAAATACAAATCATTTTATTATTTTAAAAAATCAACAACATTTTACAATTAATTAAATGTTTTAGTTTTTAGTAGAAAGCATGTTTCACACCAATATTTCCACATCGTTCACACACTGCTATAAATATAAATCATTTTATTATTTTAAAACTAGTTTATGGGAATTATATAACAATAAACAAGTATTAACTATTTGTTTTTTATTTAATAAAACAATTTTGTTGTTTCCGTTACCTTTAAAAACGTATAAAAATAATTTATTATGCGGAATATTAATATAAAGGACAGTATTTTGCTTTGTATAAACCGAGTGTTTACAAACATACAGCTTCATACAAACCTGACCTTATTTTCTGTCATTTACCTGACAACAAATTTATTTCCGTCAAGAACTTCGGTTTATGGTTTCCATTAACCTCATTCTGACCTCTTCCCCGCTCATTCGGCTAAATTTGATTATTTTCCAATGCCCTTTTACGTATATACAATTTATATTATTGAAAAATCTTTATAGCAGTTGAAAAGATATTTACAATTGTTTATAAGCAAGAATACACAAAGAATTATTTTGTTTTTCTGTTTTTTTTTTTACTGTTACTTATCTAAATATATTATAATAAAGCCCGAGGTAACAAATCCTATCTCGATCATTTTCCTAAGTGGAGGTTGTTCGTTCAAAAAGGCAAACGTCGACCCCAAATCCGGCGTCACAAAACTGTATCGGTACTGCAACGTCACCGGTTACGTATCTGTGACGTATGACGACACAATTTTATGTCTACACGACATTATGTTAACTGTTTTTGTACTTTGTGCCAGAGAAACAAATGGTTACATTGTGTTATAGATATAAAGAAAAACAAAGAAATGTTTATGTTCCGTTTGACGTCATCACCGTCACTGTCAAGTTCAGACTATGATTTTTATTGTGTAGGTGGAGACGATTTGTTGAAAACACGTGGAGTCTTCCATGAAAAAGATCTTCACGTGTTTCCCGCTTATAAAAATAAAACGTGGGATGTTTAAATACCAGTAGTTAGCATTTTATTTAATTTATTTTCAGAAAAGGAAAATGAAAAATACTTATTATAAAAGTGTTCTATATATATACATATATATATATATAGGGAATGNTTAGAATTTAAAAAATATATATTTTTATTCTTGAATTATAATTCAATATTATATTATTATATCTTATTACTTTTGTATTCATATTTTAATTATATATCTTCATCATAATACAAGTCATCAGACATTAATGGGCATTGAGTTCAAGGTTATTGATGATGAGGACGATGACGACATTGCTGATGATCATTTTTGATCAAGCGTGGAAATTACAAACATGTTATAAAACTATAAAATTATGATCATTATATGTTAGTAAAATTATAAAATAATATTATTAAGTTATATGTGCAGGGTGGATCTAGGGTGGAAAGAAGGAAATTTTCAATGAGTTTTCGCCCCCCCCCCGACTCACACATAACATACACACACACTTATACTATATATATATATATACAGTATAAGTGTATTTTATTAAAAACTTTCATAAATTTTTGAATTTGCTTATGCATATTGAAAGTCATATTAATATAAGATGTGTGTATGTATATATATATACAGTACATACATCTTATATTAATATGTATATATATACATACACACATCTTATAGTGTGCGTGTGTAAAATTATGCATCTAAATACATAAACATTGTTTTTAAATAAATTTTAAAAAATTATTATATTTTTATTATTACAATATAAATGAAATACACTATTTTAAATTGAAATTTTATATGAAAATGAGTAAGAAACAAATTTATTAGAAAGTAAATAAACAAGTCTTGTGGAAAGATTTTAGAATTTGATAACTTTATGCTCGCGAGAGTAAATATAGAAAAATATTTAATTCTTATTAATTTTTATACATTTTAAAATTCTTTGTTAAGCTCGATTAATAAAGCAAATTTTCATGTTGTAGGTATAATTATTTAAATAAAATGATAAGATTTTGAATAATTAAAATAATAGAAACAAATCATTTTTGTTGGACAAAACTAGTATTTCCAGTATACACAAGTTGTAATTATATTAAGATATGTAATAAAGGTTATGGAATGTTTAATGTCATCTTTGAGGAAATTCATAACATAATTTCATTTTTTAAATTGAAAATGTCTTTATTGAAAACTTTCATAAATTTTTAAATTTGCTTATGCATATTGAAAGTTATATTAATATAACTGACTTTCCTCATAATATATATAGACTATATATACATTTATAGTTTTAACTTTATATATTTATATTAGATCATTAACTTATAATATACTAAAGCAATAAATTACAATTTAATAACAATATATATATTTATTTATATATATTAATTTATATTCTATTTATATCTTATTATATGTCACAGGTTTCACTGGATTTTATTAAGCTTAAAGTAAATAAATTTCTATTTTATTATACATAATCGATTCTAAAACTGTAGCCTATTTTAGTTTTTTTATACGTGGAAATATTCACTATATTTTCAATTTTTCTTTAATATATTAGGAAAGAACAACTAAAATATTTTAACACAACACAAGTTGTATTTTAAGCATAAAACGTCACTTATAGTTGTCTTAAAGGTTTACTAAGAGACTATGTATACAATATTAAGTGGTATATTCCCCTATTTTTACATCTTATTCAGCATTGGAAATATTCCAGGAAAATGTCCCACATTCTAACTTGATAATTTTTTTCTTTTAAACATTTAGTAGTTTTGTTTTAAATAAATATTTTAAAAATCTATTTTTCCTTTCCATGAATATTTTTTATTATAATTATACGAATATAAAATTCAGTTTATTAATGTATCTAAGTCATAAAAAAACTTAAAGAATTAACGTAAAATTAAATTTGTAATGTTACATGAATGATAGTGACATAATTTGGGTCTTTCACAAGAGAGTGGCGTCATTAATATGGCTTAAAAAAATATGGCCGGAGCTACTCAGATCAATTTCAACTATTGAAATATTAAATTACTACTGGTTGACGGTGTAGCCGAATTACATGGTCATTCGCCATTGATGTCGTTAATAGAAGTACAGGCGAGGCATTCTCATTTGATCTTAACTGTGAAGTCTTATTTCAGAATGTTTTTCATGTAGACACTAAGCACATAAGAAAGGATAATGCTAACACAAGCTTTTCTATCGCTAAAAATATCTCTATAAATCGAAATTTTTCGAATATTTTCAATATTCTTCGACAAATTTTGTAAAATAAATACTACTAAGCTTCTCCATTCACTTTTAATTCACAAGTGTCATCTTATGAAATATAAATGAAATATATCCAGAGGTTGAAACATTAATAGTCGTTAAATATATTAACTTAAAACCTAGTTTAAAATAAGAAAATATATTTAATTAAATTATTTATTATCCTTATTTTAAAGACCAATCTTTAGATTATTAAAAGATCCATGGATCAAGTTTATTTCTGTATACAACTTCGATTTAGCGTTAGTATTTCTTTGCCTCTGAAAGTAGCGTTAAATCCAATGTGATGCTAACAATAAGGTTTTATATAGTCCTACGGTAATGAGGTCTACACACAAGTTGAGTTTGAGTGTAAAATCTACGTGATTTGGTGATAATATGGTTAGTAATGCAAAATCATACATTTAATAATTCACAGATATCGAATGGCTGTCTGTTTAATATTTACTAAAAATATCTATTCACGTGTATTCATTGGCTTTACGAGGGTGACGTTATTCAGGACGGCGGTCTATCGAAGTTAACTAAATTATTATGAACTCAATGTTATAAGCAAGTATATTTATTTATTTAAGCATACTGGTACAACCATAATGCAGGGAAAAATCATACAAAATCATACAATATGTCCGTTAAAACAAAACATAAAATATAAGCAAGTATAACTTAATGTCCTTAAAATAATAATTAATCGCTTTTTAATAAATATCTTATCGATACATCTTCGATTGTAAGATATACTGTGAGAGATCAATAGCACTTGGTGCACTTTTTTCAGTTATTTACCATTGAAAAACAACAGAACTCTCATTTAAAAGGAAACCCCAGTTTAATTTGAGACATCTTTAAAATCGTCTTTCCTTTATTAAAATTGATTCTAAAAAGGAATAATTGTTATGCCTCCTACGACATAGGCTTTGCTGCTTGTTTAATATTTCTTGTACACTGACACTGATTAATACTGAATAAACTGGTTTATGTTAAACTGGTTTAATTACTACAAATATAGAATATTTAGTAGAAAGTTAAACTACCATTGAAATTTTGTTAATGTGATTTAATTTATTCACCTTCATTTTTATATGGCAGATGCTACAATTTTAACTTAGAAGTTATTGTATTTTTATTAAATTATTCAATAAACGAAGACACTTTTCGTTATCAGTTTAGATAATTTAACGCGGTTACTGTTTTATTTAAAGTTAATGCATATCGTTTGTTGCATGCACAAACTAAATTTAGAAACAAGATTTTCTTAATCTGATTTTTAAATCGGAATTAGTTCTATATTTAAATTAATGGAATAATTATTTAATCTAGAATAAAATACCAGCACAGAAAAATTATAAAATGTCTACTATACACTCTTTAGCGTACATATTTTATGCATTTACATATATATTATTACAACTTTTTAATGTAAAATTAAATTTTATCGTCTTAATTTTCTTTCTAATATTAAATAAACACAATAAAAACTGTTTTAAATAATAATTACTTAATGTAAATATTAAAAATGTTATAAATATAGCAATATTTCACATTTGTATTCATTTGTTTTGTTGATAATTCATAATAAGGACAGCTTAAAATAGTGAATAAAGGGGCATTTTGGTGATGCTCAAAAATAGAATCGCATTTATCTAAAATGGTAGTCATACTGTCGAGTTACTTAACTGATGAAGAAAGACTAGCTAGAAAATTAATTATCTAAATGATGAATTTTGTCTCTCTGTACAAGATCCTATAAATAAATACTACTGTTTGTTCGTAATTAATCTACTGTAAACTTAAAATAGATAAGCATTACAATTGATTTAGGCTAAAAAAGAAAAAAAAATTAGAATACATTTTAAAAAAAAATTAAAATATCAATATTTAAGTTAATACTTGGAAAAATTATAATATAAATAAGCGAAAAAGTAGACACATTTATAGACATAATAAGAATTCAAGGGGACAAGAAAAAAAATGAAAAAGTAACAAAGTAACTCAAATGGAAAAGTGTCATAAATCAACTTCGTCCCAAATCGGAGGGTGAAGAGAGTGTTTTTTTCTCTCTTTTTCCACTTAAGTAAAGTGGATAATTATAAAATGAAACTAGAATGTGAACTTAAAACAAATTACAATTTAAGGATGATTGAATGTATTTTAATATAATCGTGCTTAAAACAGAATTAAATACAAAATAATTTAATAGTTCTGGGTTTTAACAGTTTAAGAAACATATTGGACATAAAAAAGTTACATTGTAAATTCGATACTATACTTAGTTTTATTTTTGCGATTAAATATTTATTTTAGTTTTGATTTAATTTGTTTCGTTTATTATTTAGAATTGTGGGTTTTACTCATTCGCGGAGAAATAATTTTTTTTTTTTGTTAAACATATATATCATTATAACTAATTTATTATGTAAACAATGTCTTTATCTAATAGTTAATAAATTGTTAAAAATTTAGGAATAACGATGGAAATGATGGCTTTTTTATTAATTGTTCTTCGAGAACGTTAGAGTTAAACACATTGTTTTTCGTCTTCAGGTTGTACATTTTCAGAATGAGGACCGCATTGAGTAGTATCAATATCTTCTACATAGCTAAAAGCAGTTAGCATGAATGTCTTGTACAAATAACATTGTTGTTGATTGCAGCACCAAAAGTGCCATAGTGGTGAGCTTTGGTACTACTAATTTTTTGCAGAAATATCTTTTGAGTTCCTGAAATGCCATCTGACAGATTCGATTGCATTTAGACTGCTAACTATCTCTCTAGACAAATTTAAATAGGAATATATTAATTACCATCACCTGATATATTAATATTAAAATAAAAATTAATTTAAATGTAAAAAAAATTATTTAATCAATTTTATAAAGCATAATTTAATATTATAACATTATTTATCTTTCTAATAAATAGTACAGGATTTAATTAATTAGAAAATTAATATTGTTAAATAAGAATTAATTAATTAATTATTATTTTTTACTAACGAACAATGATTATTATTATTAATTGTCCTAATTTAATAAAATATTCAGACAATTAATATAAAATATTTGTTTATTTATTAGTAAGTCACAATTTAGAAAAGAAAATTGTTCATATTTATGTCAGAATATTAATAATTTCTAATTATGTAATTTCTCTTTCTTGTTTGAAAGAGGAGCATAAATGTTAATAATTAAGCATTCCATATCTATACTTTAATTTTTTTTTAATGTTGTAAATAATCATAGAAATTCTTTGCTTTTTTAAATTAAAATAGAGCTTCATTTATTGGTATTTTTTACTTTTAAAAACGAAGAGTCCATTTTAAACGTAGGAAAAATGTATCTATAGGCATTACTATGAATCTTATAAAATAGGACTAATGAAATCGTCCAGCGAATATATTTTGTCGACGGTGAAATATAGTAAATCACTCAAATATTTCACATTTATTCTAATTGCATTGAAAATTCAACCACTTTCTGTAATTTTAAATTTAATAAATCGAACAATCAGAAATCTCGTGTCTCTCATACAGTTACACATAGAACATTATCACACACGTACAATTTATTTTTTATATAACGATCGCTGGGATATATAAATTGATATATATAATAAATACTGCTTTAGTTCGAATTTAGGATGGATTTTTTTTTATGTTTCCGAATTTAAGGTTGAGATACTTTTTAAATTCGTGGTGTTCTTAGACACTCTTCATAAATCTGTACATGGAGGTTTTACAGTATTTTCTATTTATTGTATATATTTATTGTTATATTTTAATTTAATGTAATTTCTGTGAATATTACAACTTTTTAATGTAAAATTAAATTTTATNAGTTACATATTAATTCTATTTTAACTATGTTACAGTTGTGTAATCCAATTTCTACAAAATTATATAATTTGTGATTTTAAAAATAGTTTATTTAGGAACTTTTTAATAAAAATGCAGCACCACATTGCAACCAATGATCTTTTGAATTTCCACAAGGAACATCTAAACAAGTTACAATTCGTTCTCTTTCCTGAGTAAAGTACACTGGTAACGATATAACAGTCTCTTGGTAAGGAGAAAAATCCTATTAAAATATAAATGATTATTATTTTATTTAGGATAACGTCAGACCAGATAGAGTTAGCAGAATCATTTGGCCCAAATCAAATCTCGAACACAAAGAAGTCCCCAAAATTTTTCCTTTTATATAAATAACATGACAGGAATGTAATAGAAATTAAGCTTGGTAAGTGATTAGAATAATGTTTTTATTTCTTTTATTGACTTCATTCATATTATTTTTATGGCATTCGGAGAAGACTCAAGCCGTCCATTTACTACTAGTCTGGGCTCCATTTCGTCTTTCCTAGTCTCTGAATACTATAAAAATATACCATAGTAAATTTTGTTCAAACTCAAAAACTTAAATTTTTAATATTTTTATAACTTCAAATGATGATTTTGTATGTATATATGTGTGTGTGTATGTGTGTTGGGTGTGTTTGTGGAGGTACGATTTTGTTCGCCCTNTAATAATTTTATCTGATTTAATAAGGATATATATGTAAATTTACTCGTGATTAAATAATAACACATTTTATTTGATGTTTTTATAGTGTTTATGTGGTGTGTGACGGTGAAAATTGTTTATTCGCATGCTATAAATTTTTTCGTTACATTTTTGACTGAATGATATTTTTATATTTGTAAGTATTAAAATATAAAAATAATTAAAAAATAAATAAAAATAATTTCTGATAGGCTTATTCTATGCTCTCGAGATGCAGTACTATTAAAAATACATTAGAAATTGTAAATGCTTATTTAAAGAACTATTGTGGCAATCTGTTTAACTTAATTACTGTGGATTTATAGACTTTAAATTGACAATCGAACTACTTTGTTATCTCATATAAACCCTGTATTTTGTGTCTTTTATTAAACTTTTTTGGACTACGAGTAATTCCAAACCATTTAACATATTGGAGATAGCCAATCTCTTCAAAAAAATTTCAATTGATAAACTAATTATTTAATAATGTTCTTGCATGAGTGACAAGAATGTTATAAAACTCTTTTGAGGTTGAAACTTATTAATTTTTACATTTTTATACTTATAAATGGAGTTTAAAAAAATTATAAAAATATTCAGTTTTGTGTTATTTATTTTTAAAAATTTAAATAAAAGATTTTATTTTTCTGATGGTCTTCAAATTTGAATTTCTTCACTTTAGAAGTATTTAAAAACAAAAATATCACAAAATCATAATAATAAGTTTCTCAAAATCATTTCTCTTTAAAAATATATATTTACTAAATTATTTTACACTTCAAAAATTGTTAATAGAATATATTTTGCAGTTAGAATAAACGCGTAATATATATATTTTTTTGACACAAAATTCATGTCACTTCCACTACTTTATTATTTTTTATCTGAAAAAATAGTATTTTCTAATACAATGTACAGTACAGTAAATATATAAAATAAAACGATTATGTGCAGCATTCAGTGAAGTTTTTAGCTTTTTGATAACATTCCACAGATAAATTACTGTTTAAACGATAGCATTTAAAACTAATACGTTATTTTGAGAGAGGAAATATTTCTATCTGTCACCAGCGATAAGAATGGAAAAACAATCTTTTACGTCAAATGTTTTTAGAAGCTTATTTAGAAAGTTGGAATTCTTCAAGTTATTTTGACAAATCACTAAGGGAACATGATGTTTCCTTAGTAAACGATCTTTTAAAACAAATATATCTGTTTTTAAAAATTTTAATTTGCGTAATTATACGTTCCTACTAAAAAACAAACACGAAAATGTATTTTATCTTATATTCTAGAAGATAATCCTTGTTTTCTCTAGTGCACTGCTGATTTCTAGAACATTTATTCAATTAATTATAATTTCTATTCCAAAAATTATTAATTTAAGTTTTAAATTGTCAGATTTTAAATTCCTTAGAACTGGGCTTAAGAATTATGCAAGACTGAAATATTTCTAAACTGACCTTGGTTTAAATGTATTGTTATTTAAAATCTCTACAGTTTTCTCTATTTACTTTGTTCATATATGAACAGTATACTGTATAACATTTTCAATGCTTGAATAGGAAAAATTCAAATAATTATTTCAATGAGAACTTAATCTTCATATATTGGTACTCGCATGTTAACTAGAGCAAGGCTTTATCTTAAATTTCAACATAGAGTGCATTTTTATTTGAAAAAATTTAACAAGAGAAACTTTATTCTTATATTCCATATTCCCACCCAATTTGGGTGGGAATATGGAGGAGTAGAGTTTCTCTTTCAGGACCATTCTTATATATTCTATTCTATAACATAACCAAATAATTATGCGTTTCAATCGTTAACAAAATGTTGGTTGTTACCGATTCGAAAGTGAAATTCCGCAAATTGTTAATATTAAGAACGAAACTATAAAAAAGAATTCATGAATCCAGGAAGTAATTTTATTTCTTTTGCCATTTCCAATTACAGATTAAATGATTACTTCGTGTTTTTGACTTTATTTACTGGTTGGAAACAGTAATTTTCTCTTTCGACCAACGACAATATATCAACAACTATTTAAATATCAGATAATACAGCTTCTCTTCCTCAGTTGCCGGATGCGAGGAACTTCACGTCAGTGAATTTGGTAGTTCGCGTATCCTGTATGGAACAATATAAACTGTCCGACAGTGACACTATTGTTATGAATTTCTGTGAAAGTATCTCTGGACATTTAGTGTAAATTGTTACAATTCGACAGTCGAAACATGACGGATCGAATGTTGCTGGATTTCTCTTAATATTACAAACTTAGGATCAAAATGGCAATGAATATACTCAAGGTTATACTTCTCTTAACGAGTAAGTTCATTAGCAAATTATATTATTTTTTAATATATAACGTTATTAATCAAGAACTTTTTTCTTTTTATAATACTTTCCTCCTTAATTTAATTCAAAGCAGTTTTTGAAAATATCTATGGTAAAGAATGCGATTCGAAATTGAACACGTGTATCCATATTGTTCAACCTTTCTTGCATTTACATCAATACATGTTTCCCGTCAACATTTCGGATATTCAAAACGTTTGCAAGTAAGAAAACAAATTATGTATATATCATAAATGTATTTTTAGATTAAAAATTTCGTTTTTAATCTCCATTAAATCATTATTTTTAGACGTTGGAGCGAATTAATGGAATGTGTTCGTATATTTATGAACGACTGTTCTACGGTTAATCAAAAGAATAAGTTTAATGATGCCGTTCGAATACCTGTTCACGTAGTTCATGCCATTTGCAGTTCAGAAAAATATCAAAAAGGTAATCTATTTTAAATGAACAAATCACGAATATATAATTTATAGAAAATGACAGAATTGTCCGAAAATATCCAGAAAATATTTATGATATATTATTATTATTATGACATCATCCGGGTGTTGCCAGTTTGTCATTGACCGATTATGGATAACGGAAAGAGGAATCACGTGATTAGATGATGACCAGTTAAATTCCAGATGATATTCAAAACGTGTCCTTGTCCTATTTGTGATGTCATTAATGCTAGTTTGTCATGAAATGCCTCATTTTTATAAAAAGTATTTTGACAGAAATAAAAAAGAAATTAATATGATTCATCTACACTTATCATAATAGAAAATGATAAGAATATTTTTCAATGTATAAAGCAAGGACACGAAGTTTTAATGTAAAATATTAAAAATATCCAGAAATATTTAATTTATGAATAATGAATTTTTTTGCGCTTGTTTATTTATTATGATAAAAATGTTGTTATTTAAATTTAATGATTATAAGTAAAATTTTTAGTAAAAATATATTAATTTATTTTTAAAGAAATAATTAAAATTACAATTTAAATATACAAAACAATTTATTTATAAAATATACAGCTTTTACAGTGCATAGAAAATACAGTAAAAGCTGTATACATACTGTATAGCTTCTTTTAAACTAAATCGACATTTAATGTAAATGTGGTTATTTAAATTAGTCTACGTAGCTTTTTATATTAATTTTTAATTTAAAATACAGATAGATAATTTTATTGCATAATGTTTTAAAAATTAAATTCCACAAGAATAAAATTTATTAGTTTCTATTTTTATATTCAGAATAAGAAATTAGAGACGTATTTTAATGAACATTTATCAAAATTGAATAAATATTAAATAAGATTTCAATATTAAGCATTGAATAATTGTTAAAATATTGTAATAAGTTCTTTGTTTAGTATTAAAATAAAGCAAATATTTATTAATACGCAAAATATATACCTGTATTTATTAGGAATTAAAAATAATTCTATAAAATAGGTGTTATGAAATTATTTTAACTACTAATTTTTACTATATAAATATATAATAGTAAAAATTACAACATTATTCTGCAGTCACTGTTGTAATTCTTTCTGTATCAATGCTGTAATTTTTACTTTAAATTCAACCTTAAGATTATTTAACTAATTTTAATATAAATTAATTTTCATAAATTCCTTTAAATGTACTGTAATATTTATTTTAATATATTTATGATACATTCAATATATAAATACTCGTAAGCCGATTATAAATATAGTTATGTGGGCTTATACAGGGAGTTTTTTGAAAAGTCTATCTAAACTTTAACGGCTTTTTCTATGGGTCACTTGAAACCATAATTTGCTATTAATTTGCGTTACGTAAAAAATTTTTAATTACAGTTACTTTTAAAATTACTATAATTTCGAAAGGAAGCATTTTCGGATTTATCTTTCTATGGAAGTTTTTACTTTTACGACCCATACAACACGGTGTTAAGGCAATACTTTTCAAAAACAATCCGTAGGCTCTATATATAATATAATCTTGTTTAATTATAATTATAATTACAACTTAAAATTTATAGATTATTTAGATATTGCTGAATGTTTCAAAGAAGTATCAGTGAATCATTGTGGGCCTTCATATCAGAGAATGATCGATCGAGCATCCGATCCTCATATTAAATATCACGACGTTTGCTGGTAAATCATTAAATTTATACATATTTCTTATTTTATATAAAAACTCTCAATATTTTTAATTAGAAAATGATTATTATTTATTTTATTGGCACAATTTTATTATTGAATAAAAATGCATTGCGTATACAATATTATAATAATTATAAGCAGTTACGAAGATATTTTTAAATAATTAAGTACTATAAATTTATTAAAATTTCTAAGCGAGAAATATGAGATTCGAAGCATTTTTATCAAATTATATGAGTCTCGATTTATTAATACATTTACGTAAAAACACATTTATTTCAATGTATTTGTTGATATTTTGAATTGATTCTTCTTATTAGTCTTGGCCGTAGTTACTATATTTCGTTTTATGCTATCGTCACTGTTTGACGTCATTCGTTTTGTAATTTTTATTTTGAAATTATTATCTTCAATGTTTATGTATTATTGCAGAATAAGTTACATGTAATTCTAACAAATTCCTCCTACATAATGTGTTATAATCGAAAAATTAATGCATCAGTTTCATTAGCATGACGACACCATTAATTATTTTCGTTCAAAATCTCCAGTGTGAAATACATTTACTGTACATTATATTGTACTTTACAATACAATGTACAATAAATATATTTATAATATTTTATGTTATGTGTTTTTTTATATTGAAAAATATAATTATTTTTTTTTATCGTTGAAAGACATCTATATACAGTAGAATTCGTTTAATTAAGAACTACTTCATTAGAAATTTCCCCGTATAATAAGATTAATTTCCAAAAAAGTCCCAATTTTTTCCGTAAGAAATATGTAAATTTTCCCGTATAAAATGTCCCGTTTAAGAAAATTTCCTGCATAAGTAAACTAAAATCCAAAAAATGGACTCGCTTAAGAAGTTTTTCAACTTTGTCCCGTCGAAAATTTCATGTATTTAATTGCATATGGGGGAAATATACATTAGGAAATGTACAAAGTTCTTGTCATTTCGTGAACGACATTGGGCTACTTTGAACATGGATTTTGCATTTTTCTTGCAAGGTAACCTGCTTACAAGAAACACCAAGTTCTGAAAAGCGCTAATAACTAGTAGATGATATTGTAAATCTTCAATGAATTTTAGCACGGCATTTGTAGATCTGTTGTTTTGTTCGTGGGAATCATAAAACACGTTTTTTCTTTTAAACAACAAAACGGATGAAGCAGGCTACATTATACAAATACATAGGCTAAGTAAATAAATACTATATAAGCCTAATTTACAGTAACACAAATGAACATTGTTAAATAAATATAGATTATTAAAAGAAAAGCTTAAACTCTTTTTAAATTGGACTCTTGAAAAACTTCTTAACCGAGTTCTACTGCATACAGTACATAGATGTGTTAAACTATCAACGATAAATAAATAAATAAATAAATATATGGACATAAGAAAATATACATAAAATGGACAAATCTGAGCACTAAGAAATTGTCTAAATTATATCCAAAATATATCTGGAGCTTGCCAGATTTATCAAGAGTTCGGTCAGGACTGCAATGGGTGTGAATGATGGATGCCTTGTCGGAGAAGAAAGATAGCTTAGGATAGGGTAAGAAATGAGTACCACGGTATGGTACTGTCAGAAAGTTTCCCACTAGTATGATAGCCGTACCGGATTACACATGAATCAGAGGATCCAACCGGGACCCAAACTCGGATCTCATAACTGCAACCGATACTTTTAGTCTACGGCGTTCTATTAATCTATTAATACCTTATTTATTTTTAAAATTTGTGTAACTTTGATTTTTATGTGAAGATAATTAATATTCGGATAAACGCGTATAAATGTATGTGTAAGGACGACCAATGCGGTTAAAGCGTCAACCTATCGCTCTGAGGTTGAATCCAGGTGGGTAACTTCGGGAAGTTTTTAAAGTGGGTCTGTCCAAGATATGTTGGGCCTATCCCTCACCACCTGCCTGGCTGAAACCAGGACAAATTTAGAGGAAAAAAAGGTCTTCTTAGTGCCCGTAAGGAGGAAAGAGCTGAAATTGAAAAAAAATGTATAAAAGGAATAATTGTAGATATAAGTAAATAATTCATCTAATTTTTTATTNTTTGAATACAATTTCTTTATTATAATGTAATTTTTTGAATAATTTTTTAAAACAAACGCGGATTAATCATGTTAATATTTTGTTAAATATTAATCATTAAAATTTACACTTTAACAAACTTGTTTTACGCACATTAAAATAATGATATTAGCATTTAATAATTTATTTTAAATTTTATGATAAAAATGACTATTTTTTTGCAATTATTTGAGTTTTTATTTAATAGATTTCACTTTACGTCTCTTCTTCGTTTTTACAGTATTCATTTCAAATTTAAAAACTTTGCATACTTTATTTCAGATACAAATTTTCTTTATGAAATAAATTTTCGTTAATAATTTTTATTTGATATTATATAGTTAAAAGATTATTTCCATGAACGTAATCTCAATTACGACATATGGAGAATTGGACGAACCGCTTTATGACGATTTAGTTATTACAGAATTTGGTAATTCTCAAATTTAAATGATTTTCGTTGCTTTTTCACCCTATGAGCTCTAAGAGAATCTTTATTTCAGGCATATAATGGGAATTCTGGGTGAGCGGAACCCCACATATCTAATACAGACCATCTCGAAAAATTCTTGAGGTTTTTCGAGCCTTAACTCTCTGGTCCATCCGACCCGAATTTAAATTTAGACTACAGCAATGGCCAAAAGCATAGATTTTAAAAAAAACAACATATTTTACAATAACTAAATACGAATAATTAAAAACTTAAATTAAAATATGTAGAAATTGATTTAGCTTCTCTCTAGCTACAGCTTAATATAGAAAATAAGAATTAAAATGGATAAAAAACTTATTTTACAAATTACGAATTTCATCAGAAGTTAATGATTAATTGTTATTTGCTGAATTGCAATTTTGGATTAAATAACTTTCCTGTATTATAACTATGTTTAATTAATTTATTTTGTAATTAATTACTTCGTCGTGCTATTCTTTAAAATAGCTTAAGGAAAAGTTAAATCTAACTCTTTATACTATTTACAAAATCAAATATATAAGTAAATATCAGTTCGGTTTAAATTAAATAATTAATTTTTAATAAACGTAGTGTAAGAATCAAACATTCTTCAATATATTAAAAATAAATTAAAATCTCATTTATGTAAATATAAACATTACTAATGTTTAATGATAGTTATGTATTTGAAATACCGTTTTAATTAATATAATTTTGTTTTCTTTCACAATATAATAAACAAGTAAATATAATGAAGTTTGTTGTATTAGTAATGCTGAAGTTAATTATAAACAAATTATTTTGCTTTATTCTTTACAATAAATTTTTAATGAGAAAAATTTTCGATAATCTCCATTGTAAGCAAGAGCTTATAAAATAATATTTGAAACAAAATATGAACTTTTTAATCAAAATGTTACTCGTATTTTATAACCAATGCTGATTCAAAATTCAACGTTTTCAATTCTTTCTTCATATAAAGCAGTGTTTTTCAACCTTCTTGAATACACGACCCCTTTACAAGTTAAAAAATTCTGGCGACCCCCAGGGCCATATTAAAACTATATCAGTGATTTTACAAACTACGTATTTAATTTTCTTTCTTTAAATATCAATCAAAAAACCAATTGTACTGTAAAATAAACAGGCACAGCCTTCTCACTGAAATTCTAATTTTTTTTTATTGTAGGGTAGGGCCTACAAACACTTATCTTTTTTTCACCTGCGACCCCCCGTGTAAGGCTTTGGGACCCCCTGGGGGTCGCGACCCACCCGAATTTACTCTTTTCCTTTATTTCTGTATAAAAGAACGTTTTTGGTTCTTTTCCAAGAAAAAATTTACAACGTTTCAAAACTTTTTCTATTTTTACGCAGTATAAGGCAATATAAGGCAATATTTGTTTAAAAACTTATATTTGGTAATATTAATATTTAAAAATTAAATATGATAAAGTAATTTTAACGGCATTTCTTGTTTCTCACTGCTCAACTGCCGTTAATTCGTGAGTAAATATTTTTAAAACATAATTTTTAATTTAGAAATATATTAAAGTGAATTAATTAATTTGAAAAGCTAATATTTTATTCAAAAACATCAAATGCATACACTTTTTATAGAAATGAAAATATCAAAAGCTTCTAACATGTCTGAAATAGTATGATTCAATTACAGTATAATGAATGTGTACATTTTGATCTGAAAGTAAGACAATTAAATTCCGAATGTCTGTGTAAAATGACTGATTTAATTCTTTATATATGTAATTTAATTTTTTAAAATGTTTTCACGAATAAGATAAATTAACTTAAGAAAATTTTATTCGAAAGGCGGGCTACTTTAAAATTTAAGAAAAGTTAAATAAATAAAATTGCATTAATATATTGAGTAGGTTTTTTTCTTGTTCAGTGTAAACAATTTTAAAATTATTTCTTGTTTACACCGAAGAAATTCTCAGCAAGATAGATAGATCTAAATAGGGAATAGTTTTTCTATTTTGTTATAGCCTACAGTAAAACTTGTGTAAATCAGAATTGCACGGTATCGAGTTATTTTTTTCGTAGGTTTTTGTTTTATTCAGATTCCATTTTAGACAGGTTTTAATTAATTAATTAATGAACAGTAAAACCTGTCCAAAACGGAACTTCGGAACGGAATGATTTTCTATGTGAAAAATACCCATTCAAAACGTAAACCTGTCAAACCGGAAAAAAATATTCGGTATCATGCGATTTCGGTTTACACAGGTTTTACTATATGTATTTTGTTAAAGACATCGATAATCTCGTCGAATTCTTAAATAATTTAAAAGACGTCAAGTTGTCTTTCGATGAGGTTTAAATCATTTAAGTATTTTTTAAATATTAAATATTAGNTAATAAAGTATGTATTTATGAGTTAGAAAATAGCATTCCTGTATCTTTTTGTTTAAGCAATACACTGATCATAGGCATGATACGCAGGAGCCTTTTAGTCCATACTGTGCTACATTGCAGTTTTTAAACAGATATATATTTTTTATTTATTTAAAGAGAAAAACCAGTCTATAAATATTAAATTGCATTAGTAAATATTCATAATCATCTATTTACATACTAATATAGTAATGGAAAAATATTTAACTTTTAATTAAAACCTCTGTTTCGAAAAGAGGTGGTGAATTTGAACCTGAAGACAGTAGTCAACATCTCGATTTCAACAGATACGAATGTCTGTTTCATCGAAACAGATACGATTTCATCTCGATTTCATCGAAACAGATACGAATGTCAACGTAACAACCGAATTAGAAGATGCCGAATGGGGTTAACTAAGAAAACAGTAATTATTTCAAATGCTTTAGTTGTAATCCATAAAATATAGCCAATAAATGCATGAGTAATTAAGCTATTTCTTCCAATTTTTATCCACTTGTCTCCATGCCCGTCTTTGGTAAGTGCGAGACCCTGGACCAAGTAAAGCTTGGAGGCCCCCTTAAGGAATTCATAATGGAAGGAGGGTTAATGTTCATAAATTTTTTCAATTAGCTTTCTCTGCTAAACATATTGTTATATTTATGTTTAATAAAATTTATCAAACATATCTTTTGATTGTTTACTCTTTATAATAATTTTATTACTTGTTGCTCTATTCAATTTTGCATATTTTCGAGGTATCGAATGTTAGGAGGCCCCCAATGTCTGGAGGTCCTGGGCCCAGACCCGGTAGGCCCACATCTAAAGGCGGGCCTGTTCGTCTCGTGTTGTAAAGTCGAAAACATACCGGGTTTTCAAATAAATCCCCTAGGGATACCTACGTTTTAAAAATAAACCGCCCGAGCTTTAATCGAAGAAATACGGAAATTTAATTTTTGAGTATTAAAGAAAATACTCATAATTTATTAATTTTTTCCGTGAAAGGGCTATTTTGTAGTGTATCTCTTTTATAGATGTGATCTTTTAGAATATATTCTTAAAAATCATAAGCTTTTTATTTGAAACCATGTTTAATTTTAACAGTAATCTACATCAAATTTAAAGTTGCTATGAATAGCATTTTAAATGGAATATTTTATTAATAAGGCTATTTTTTTTTACCAATGTAATGTTATCGTCAAGATACAAAAATGTTTTGCTATGTTTTTTTTTGTGTGTTTCTGAGTTGTATTGGTGAATAACTTATCTTAGATTGTTCCTTTATTGTAGATTGTTTGAACAAACAATATGTATATCAATACGATATGTATTTTTCTATTGACATTGCGTGTCGTTAGCCTACATGATGTCCTTTAAAGTAGTTTCCTGCGATGTTTATGATAGATAATTCTGTTTTTGCTTTGTAATCATGAATTTTTTGTTGCTGAAAACAAATGCCAGAATAATTGGAGACCTTCACGCTCTCCATTTTTCACGTTAAAGGTTTTGGCAATGACTTTTTTTTTTTTTAACTTTTCACTAATAATAGCAAAAGATCCGGTATATAAACTGTTCTTTGTAAAATGTAATGATAAATTGCAAATCTCAAATATAATTATAATTTATAAAAACGTATTACTTTGTGAAATTTGAAGAAATCTTTCTGGTCTAATGTGAATGGGATATTTTTTAAAGCAGTAATTACTATACGTTAATGTCCTCTTGAAACCTACGCATTTAGCCCACGAGTTTATTAGTCCCCAAATTTAGTTTAATAACCTATTGCGCTAATAAAAATTTAATAGTAATCTTTGTTTAACGTAATTATTCTTACAACCAACATTTCAACTTAAACAGCAACTATTTTAATGAGTTTTGAAAACGATTATTTAAAAAAGTATAAAATTGTATTACTAAATTATAGACAGTATTAATGATATATCTCGTATTTGAACAGAATGTAATAAAAATAATTAAGTTGAAGAATAAAATGATGAGCTTATCCAAAAGTTTTATTTCTGTAAAGACTCTTATTTCAGAGCGGATTAATTCAGGATATAATTAAAAAATAAATATATCGGTTATTATATTATTATTTAAAGTTTTTAAATGCATCTTAACAATCCTTTCGGCCTGGGTTCGAATCTTCAGAAATTTCTATTAGTGGTTCAGATATGTCTGTCCTTGTTCCTTATTCGCTGGTCAGTGGTCACTCATCGTGGACCTAGAGAACCCACTATAGTCAGCGATCGCGTACCGGTACTTTTTATCTGCGTGCTACAAAATACATAACTGTAAATATATAAAACATCAGTAAGTTGCAATATTTGTTGTTAAAAAGCAAAAGTCCTCTCCGGACTCATTGCCAAGTTCTACGCATTTAAGTCAACACAACAACGGGCGCGAAGTTTGATTTTCAAGCACACTGTAATTATAATTAATTCAATGCAGCCATAAAAAATTGAGGCCATACTAACATTATAACTCGTCGCGTTTTCTTTTTCCTGTGAATTGTATTACAACGTAAAAAATTCTGCATTATTATTGAACATGCTACAACTTTATTGTTTATTAGACTACACGGTCCACCGCTAAAAATGTGGAATTTAGACTATTACATACAGAAATGGCTTCGCTATCACCGTTCTGCTATTGAATTAATGATAAAAAAAAAAAGCTGTAGCAACAGAATATCACGTATTCTGATGCCGTAGCTTTCTTTTTTGACATACAAAATCTTTTTTGGGGAATTTTTGTAAATTTACTTTTTAACATGGCTTAATAATTTCAATTCATTTATGTACTTAAATTTAATATATAATAAATAAACCGCACAACCCTCTTTACTTTTTAATAAAGTATGTATTTATGAGTTAGAAAATAGCATTCCTGTATCTTTTTGTTTAAGCAATACACTGATCATAGGCATGATACGCAGGAGCCTTTTAGTTCCTGCAAGACGAAGTAAGTTAAAAATAAATATCAAACTATATTTAATCGTATAAACAGTCAATATTTATTATTTATTATGCAGAAAAATAATTCTAAAAATTGCAACGAAGTGATTATCCTTGTTTGATATTTGCAAACTATCAATATGATGTGTTTATTTCATAAATCTACATGGAAACCTTGACTTGCCTTGGTTATTAACTTGCAATGGGAGTGGAAAAACCCGTTGCAAGGAAATAACCATTTTCATTTTGTTATCAATCTATGTTTATTAGCATCGGAAGCAATAATTTCCTTAGTCGAAAAAATTGTTTGATTGATAAAGTTTAAAAGAAAAAAAATTGGGGCAAAAGATTGTAGAAAAATTGTAAAAAATAAAAACTGTAACGTCCGAATTGTTATATTTAATGTATTTTTTAAACTATATTCCAAATTCATTGCTTTCCAAATGTGTTAAAAATACTCTTAAATAATGTCTTATAAATTTCTCAGTTATAACAAAATAATTGTTTGTTATTTAGCAAAACACATAAAGTCTATTGTTTTATAAAGAAATTATACAATAAATCGTAGAAAAGTAATAAATACAGGTTTATAACAATGAAAAAATATTGCTGCGATGTCAAAATTGATCGTTTTTTAAATAAGATCAATTTTGACATCGCAGCAATATTTTCTCATAGTTATAAATCCATATTTATTATTTTTCTACGATCTATTGTATAATTTCTTTATAAAACAAAATAGACTTTATACTAAATTTTAAACCGAACACATTTTGTATACATTTTACTATTTTTTAATGTGATTATGATTCATCATTATCGTGATCTTAAATTAAGATCAAAATGTACTTTATTAATAATTAAAGTTTTAAATGTATAGTAAACTGATTATGACTCTACGCCACTTTAAGAGATAACTGGAACATTTTTTAATGAAAAATTAAACATTTGAATTTATTGCATATAAATATATTATATATATTTAGATATTTTATTAAAAATATCAAAAAATATATACTTTGAATCCTTTTTAATATCATTAGAAGAAAAAATATTTTAACAATAGATATTTAATGGTTTAATTTTCCGAAAGTGATTAAAATCACGCGATTTATTCTTGTAAATTTACAAGATTTAATTATATGACTTAGAAGTGACTGTGTTTCGGTTTCAATAAATTCAATTTTTCGTGTATCGTTCTATTTATATTAATAATGACATTTCCTGTTTGTTCTGTTAAAATGCACACTATCATTTTCTTTTCGAATTTTTATATTTATTGTCAACACATTCCATTCGTCATTTTACTTTTGTCAGAACTGTTGAAATTTGAACCTTCTTTATAAATCATTTTTTCGTATTTATATTTGTACAGTGTAATGTTCCAATTTGTATTTAAAGAATACCGATCTTCTATATACAGTACATTTAAAAATACAACGGTTGTTCTTCATGTAGGCTATATAAAAGAACATAAATTTAGTTTAAAAAATGTATAACAGAATGATAAATTTAATATAGTTAAAATATAGCAAAAAATTTAAAATAAAGCTTAAATGGTTTTACAATTCAGTAGTTTAATCTTGTTTAAAAAATCGATTTTAAATATGATTAAACAGCTTTCGAATACAGTATACATAAAATTCTTTCTGTGCTATCGGCGTTAAGAAGTAATGCTATTTTAGTCACGTTTCTAAATTTTAGTTTTAGTCCTTATGTGTGTGTAGTTTTAGTAAACTAAAACTATGCTATTAAGTTGTTCCAATCCTTTCATGCAGAAGCAGATGCAGGGGATATCGATAAGAGCGATTGCTTCCTGATATTACTAACAGGACTTTCATTATGAAGAAAAATTCTGAAATATCCAGGACGAAATATATTCATATAAAATATATTTGTACGTGGATCATGTTCCTGTGATGATATAAGAGGTTGACAAAGAAGACAAGAATAACTTATTCGTATTAGTCTTTAATATTTTATATTTTTACAATGTATTTTATATATGAACTTTCGATATTTCTTTAAAATAATATGTTTATATTTTAATACTTTTATTATTAATTTTCAATTTTGTTATTTTTTTATGTTGTAATTTTATTTAATTTATTTTAAATAATTACTAAAGCCAGTGTCGTAACTAGGTAGGTGCAACAGGTGCACCCGCACAGGGTCCATTTGGAAGGAGGACTCAAAATGCATGTTTTTGTTTTATTATTTTCCCAAACCTAATTAATTAAGGGGCCTAAATACAAATTCTTGCACAGGTCACAGGAATGGCTAGTTACGGCACTGACTAAAGCAATAGAACTTATACAGCGTGAACTTATGCAGCTGTATATAGTGTGTTTCCTAAGAAGCAGTTCAACCTAATAAGTCAGAAAGAACTATCAGATTCATGTAAACAATGTTTTGCTTGTACATTGTCGAGCATGAGCTCATTGATGCATTAGTGAATTTTCCCCTACTCCAAGAGGAGTAAAATTATCTCAGCTTCTATTGCAGACAGAACTAGTACTAATTGTACACTTGTACACCAGGTCAAATTAGTACGTTCCGCATTTTGTTCAATCAAAAACGAAAAAAGAGGACTCATCACGTACCCCCAAATATATGAAGGATTGTGTTAGTTCGACTTTTTTGTAATGTCCGATTGCTTTTTAAGTGTTTGCTTCTCAAGCTTTAAGTAGTGTGATTTACGGTCGGATAATTAAATTTGTTATTATAATTTTTATACTTTAAATTTTAAAAATTCTATAATTTATTCATAAATATTAAATGGAATAACGTAAAGATTTTGGTTTTGAAGTATTAATTATAATTTTATATTCTCAATAAGCTTTTCAAAGGAAACTAAAATTATATTAAAAGAAAATCTGATACATTATATTAATTATTATATATCATTATATATCAGATAATGGCATTAATAATTTTTTAAAATATTATATACTTTGAAATGTAGACCTACTTACAACTTGTTCATGTACATAGTTAGTTGATAGATCCTGGCCGCACCGAAAGGCATAGCCAGCGAGGGAGAGGAAGGAAGGAAATAAGGGGGGATTGAAGAAAGAGGGGGGGGGACGGGGAAGAGAAAGAGGAAGAANGAACTGTAGTAATTCTATTGTATCAGCTCAATAATCTAATAAGAAAAGATAAAAAGTTATTAGAATAGTTTCAAAAGAGAGTATGAAACACATTCACTCGAAACCATTCGTCGTTCACGTGACTCACGTCTTTCGTAGTAAACAAATACAGTATTACATATGCAACAATAAGAAACATGGATTCAAAAAATAAAGCTTTTTATTTACTTTGGAATATAGGATAACAATTCATACATATCCTACCTACACAGTTGTCATAAGATCCTTATACATGAGTCTTCTACTTAGAAATATCTTTATGACGCATTCAATGGACAACGGATTGAACGTGAATCTGATATAGTATTTCCTGGAACTTACGAATAGAAACTTACTATTGCTTTTAATATTTGAACATTTAACGAGCAATTAGATATTGTAACATCGTTACAGGATTGCAATTTTTAGTCATATTTTAATTTAAAAATAAGTTTTCCGTATCCGTTCTTGCTTTTTATCTATCTAACTCCTTTCTCGATGTTAACAATGGACAAGAAGGAAAGACAAACGGACGGCAGTGGGAATGTAACGATCTGCATTTCAGAATTGCAGCTCAAAAATATCTATTGGAAATTACTTTAGCGATTTCCAAACATGAACGTGGAAGGTACTGAATCAAAAAGCTTATGGGTAAATATGAAAACTTTTTTGTTTTTGGTGTATTATCTGCTGGTTTCTTAGAGAACGGAGGGAGGGGGAAGTATCAATACCTTATAAATAGAATGCATAAGAACTTTGTGATCAATTTGTATTTTTCTTATAATATATACGGTTGGATATCCAAAAATAAAATCATCATTTGTCATTATCTAAAACACGAAATCGATTTTAGGTAATTATCAATAGCCTATAAGATCGAATTCAAAGTTTAAATACAAGAGTTGATTTTAAATGTAACTACTACATATCATCTTAGATTGGATGTATCAAGAAAATACAGAATTAGGCTGTCTTAATTAAAGTCTGTTATGAAATTGATCGTTAAAATTAATAATATAAACCAAATAAGATTTACTCATAAAAATTCATAAAAAAAGCAAATAAATCCCTTTCGAATGTAATAAATTATGTAGAATATAGTTTTGTGTTATAAGTGTAAGATAGTTCTCGACTTTTAGACAACTCGCTCTTTTGCGCATTTTCAGTTAAAAAAAAAAAAAATTTTCAAGTTAGGGCACAGTTGCATTTTGTGCAGTTTTGATTTTATTAACAGCAAAATCATTTGTAAAAATAAATTTTTATTGTCTGTTTTACGGTTTCGGCGTTTTAAATACTGTTTTACAGATTGTAATATACTCACTATAAAAACAAAAGTTTTTCTTACTTTTTCGGCACCAATTTTTATTCTGAAAATGTAATTTCAAGATTAAGATTTCTATTTGTTTTCTAATATTTTATTGTACTGTACGTTCTCAGAGTTCTATGTTTTTATTACCATCAATTTTACGTGTTAGAGTATTACAGAGTAAATTATTTGGAGATCATACTTGAAATAAGAGTGAATTTTCTGTATAATTTAAATTTGTAAATGGCTAATTTAATGCACTTAAATATCAGAAATCAAAGAGAATATNAAAAACTTTGTGCAGAAAGAAAGGATAAGAACTCATAGAATTATAAACACGGAATATCTAAAAACATAAAATAAAATAAAACACATAAATACATCTCTGAAAGAATGAAATAGACTTGTTTGTACAATTTGAATAAAAATATGCTGAAATCTAGAAAATATTTAAATTAAATTATCAAATAGATACTTTTAGTCAGAAACAAGAATTCAATATAAATTTTTTTTTTGTTTTTATAAATGAGCATTTAAAAATAACAAATTATTCGTGAAATAAAGACGATAAAAATGATAATGATGAAATATCATCATTTATATCGGTGGTGTCCAAACTATGGCTCAAGCCAAACCCGTTTGCGAACATATTCGACACATCATCTATAATTAGCCTTACTTTTCGTTTGTGTGGAATATAAATCATAAGATATTTGTGACCCACCTACGCGTAATTCGGCCTGACAATCGAAAAGTGAGGCGTCACTGCTCTATATTATCTAAATAGATAAAAAAAATAAAATTAAACGTTAATATTCACCAACATTGCTGAAATGAATATACATTTGTAGTTGTAATGGATTAATGATTTTACTTTAATGGCAATGAAATTATTTTTAAAAAAATCACTAAACCAGAATAACAAAGAAAATTAGGATCTTATTTAAAGTTACTAATTTTTCATGAAATACAGCTTAAAAGATAAAAAACAAGCTTTATTTTGGAGGTCGGATACGGATTAAAATGTAAAAATTCAGAATATTAATAGTCACAGCGAATAAACATAATAATAAATTATTTTTGCATATTATAGAAAATTAATGACTCGAAAATGAACCTATTGAAAAAATAATAAAAACTGAATCTATAAAAATAAATTTTTAAAAAGATTTCGGCACCAATTTTTATTCTGAAAATGTAATTTCAAGATTAAGATTTCTATTTGTTTTCTAATATTTTATTGTACTGTACGTTCTCAGAGTTCTATGTTTTTATTACCATCAATTTTACGTGTTAGAGTATTACAGAGTAAATTATTTGGAGATCATACTTGAAATAAGAGTGAATTTTCTGTATAATTTAAATTTGTAAATGGCTAATTTAATGCACTTAAATATCAGAAATCAAAGAGAATATGTGTAACTAACATCCAATTTTACAAAAATCTGAATTTTATATTTATTTATGGAAATTGATACTTTTATATATATTACGAACAATATTTAATTAATATGGAAAATTTCCAAATCAAGAAAAGAAAATATTTTTCCACGTGCTTTGAAGGATTTGGGTTCGAGTTTGAATTGGTTTCTTTGAAACTAATGGTCTATCGTGGGTGTTCCGATTCCTGTCATTTAATACCCAGCCATCTCATTACTGATGTGAAAAAACTTTTAAGGCCTGTATGACTGAAAGACTTCAAAAAAGACATGTTTTTAAATACAGTTGTGCTTCCACAGTAAGAATTTTCCTCTTACATTTATTATTTTTCAATTGAAATGAAAGGTTTCTTCTGATTGTTACAATCAAAACTAAATTGCATATAAATTACAAGATAAAAATTGTAATATTCCGAAACATTTTTGACAAATGGTTTAATTATTAAATCAAATTAATGAATTGCATTATATTGACATTAATTTTTCATATCAAGTTAATTAATTCTCGTTTATAATAACTCTCTAAAAATAAGAAAACATTTTTAAATTTACATAATTTCTTAATTCTTGTAAAATATAAATTTAGTTTTGTAATTCTTTCTATGTTAAATTATATTGGAAATATAAGAACATTTTCTTTTCTGATTGGCAGCCATTTAAATTTTTGTCGTCGTCTTGATGGAAATATAAGACAAAATATATTAATAGTTCGATAAATAATACTAAAATTTACAATTATAATTTAATCTCTAACATTTAAATCATATTTAAATAATTTTACTTTCAATTATAAATATATCAAATGAATAATTTAAATGTTGATAATTTTTTTTGGCAATCTTTGTAATTCTTAGATTATTCAGGACCATTTCATTCGAAAATCTTTATTTCTTTTTTCATATGTTCGACAATATATTTGACGTTAACAATTTGCATCAATTATTTTATCTTCTTTAAATAATTGTTTAATCAATCGAATTTATTAAACTCAATATGTTTCATCTTTAATATTGTCAAATTTATTCAATTTATTCTCTTCACTTTTATATTTTAAGTCTAAAGATAAATTGATAGCCCACATGAAATTATTGTTTTATTAATTCTGTAATAAAATTTGTTCTGTGGATTGAAACTTCGATAATAGAATTTTTTTCTTTCGGTTCATAAGTTTGATTGTATATTGAAATTATCTACTGTAACGAAAAATCTTCTACATTAAATAGCTATTAATATAAATTAAATTATCTATGCATTTCTTATGAAAGAAATGAGGAATTTTTAATTTCTTTGGTTGATAAGAAAAATAAATAAATTTTGTACATATTAATTATTGCTACGCTAAGTTAAATATAGTTATAAAATATTTTAGGATAATGTCAGTAGCAGAGAGAAGAATTCAGATTGTAACTATCAGTATTTTTATTGCCTGAAGTTTATGAATTGTCTGTAAGACAGTATAGCTCTTCCCTACCAAACGTGAAAATGTTAACTTTGCCCAAATTAAGTCATTATGCCCAAAAACTTTTGTCAGTTTTATTTTTCTTTTCAGATTGCTTAAATCTATTTCTTTTCTTTTTATAATTTTAAAGGAATATAAAAGAATCGGAGTGACACAAGTGTTACTGTTTTAGTATTCATATGCATGTATATACGCGTAATCAAATATATATTTTTTAAGTGTATGTAATAAAATTATTATTTATAAAGGTCTATTTCTAGTAATGTTGAAACAAACTTCGAACATTTCGTTTCTTAATATTTCATTTAATTTAAAGTGTGAAATTGTGTAAAACTTGCATAATATAAAAGTCGTTTAGATTTGTTATTAAAAATACTATAATAATATATAAAATAAAAGATATACATTATAAGAAATATTTAAGACTTATTACAAATACTGTATAAAGTTTTAGTTGATAACATTCTTAATGCTTTTTGTATTATTCTTTTATTTGTTTGTTTATAATGTAAAAAAAACTTTTCAACTAGGATCTCTATTTTTTGATACTATATTTGGTTACTGTTTCTACATTTATTTGGGATAGTTTTAAAATTTTTCTGACCTGTAATTAAATTCAAACGTCAAAATTTGTCAGTAGAATATTCCACTAAAAAGTAAAATAAAAATCTATGAAGTTATTCTTACGTTAATTCACTAAAGTTTCATGTTGTAGGCCTATATTATTTTATTCGATAAATAAACTAATATTACCAACCGAAATTTAAAACTATTAAATTCTTCTTCATAAATTTAATTTCTTCATTTTACCTTTTATTAAATACGGACAACAAAAATGGTTTTCTTTCATAAATTTCTAATTTTATAATTTTTGGAATCATGTTTTGATAATTCCTATTAAATATTTTATAAAAATATGAATTACATTTTATTTTATTTTATTTTTTTTACAGAGCTTGACATAAATAGTTCCTTCTATGTTTTGCGATTCTTCAGATACTTAAGAATCATGTTTTGATATTCTTGCATCGATTAAAACAGATTCTTCGCCATCTTTATAATAATTATTTTTCTTACCTTTTCATATTTTGATTTGGTTTCTTTCTTTTGGCTACATATGAATTAATTATGAAGTTTGAATTTAGAATAATTACATTTTCTTGATTTTGAGGTAGCTCTATAAAACTTTTCACACCAGAATCATTCTTTTTATTACTTTTCAACGAATAAAACGAGTGATTCACAGACTGTAAAAAATGTTTATATGTTTCATTTAGATTATAGCTTTTCTTATTAATTGGAATATCCAGAATTTATATTATTTCAATAAATAGATAGAATTTAGAAATAACTATGGTGCCTACTATATATTTTTAAATTTCAGAAACTTTAAAATGTAACATAATGTTTTTATCTATAATCACTTATATCAATATACTATATTGCATTTTGAACCTTTAAAAATTAAACCAATATATTTTGATAATATTTTAGTAAACTTATAATAATTTATTTCTATTAAATTAATAAAATAATTTGTAATCTAATGTAATAGATTAAAATTTATGAATATAAAATTTAAAAATATAATATACATATATATAGGGGAGACCGGGGCAACTTCGGCATGCGGGGCAAGTTTGTCAAGCGCTTTTTTTAAAAACAAATTAAAAGGAGACTTTGGTTATAGGTTAGGCAGTTGAGTTTTATTGGTGGCTTGTTGAGTGTAGTGTTTTTATTGTTCTCCAACAAGCGTAGTTGAATTATCAAGCAAATTTTCATTTTCGTTCAATTCCATATAATATTTTTTTTCCATTTATATTGAATTGGCAGGTTTTGTTATAATTCCATGATAACGAAAGTTACTTTTCCTGTTAGAAGGATGTAACTTCAACTTATTCACGTGGCCAGATCGTGGCTTGGCATTCTGTTCTCAGGGTTGTACTTAATGTTTCGAAATCATGACTAGCGGGGTAAGATCGGCAACATAAAGCCACATTAGAAGCAAAGGATAAAAATCAAACAGATGATAAATGAAAACATGTTTGCATTTGTTATTCATGTATATATGTCTTTGAACTTGCATTTCGTTGTAATAATATTAAATGGGTGTTGGATTTGTATTTCTTTGTTTTAATAGTGAATTCCAACTTATACATTGTTAATAACATAATTTTATATACGTGCCTATCTTGCCCCATTACTGTTGCCCCTATACCAGGGGCAACTTTAATAAAAATAATTAAAATAATTACAACTTTACAAAAAGAGAGAAGTTGCCGATCTTGCCCCTATACCCGGAGCAACTTCGTCAATTTCTCTCTTCTTGTAAAGTTGTAATTACTGTATTTTAATTATTTTTATTTCCAAACTGATTTTATCCAGTTCTATAGTAAGGTAACATTCCAATAGACAATATGCAAAGCTTTTTTTTCAGTTTACAGCAATATTTATTACACAAAATTTAAGTAAAGCTTAACATGCCGATCTTGCCCCGGTCTCCCCTATATATATATAATCTATATACATTAATATTACATTACACTTATAAAAATTTAAATTTAATCTGAAGAATATCAAAAGTTTTTTCCCGGCTAAATTGAGTTATTTTTCTAATTAATTAATTAATTAAGAAAGTTACACACATAAACTAGTGTAATTATATAAATGTAAATAAATGTTATGTTAATTTATATATACACTTTAAGAAGGTCGTTGTTTTGTAGGCCAGACAAATGTCTAGATGTCTCGTCTTAAATCTGACAGTAACCTAGATAAAACAAAAGCGTCCAGTCTGTAATAATGATCAGATTAAAAAGTTTACAGACTACTTTACAAAACGGAATATTTTTTGCATTAACTTTTATAATTTTAGCAACAGACTATTTAAGAATTATATATATATAGGCTATATCTGAGAATTTATTTGTAAATTTATAAATCTATACTTTCCCTTTATTTTAACATTTTTATTTAATTGTCTGGTGTCTTCAATTAAGTTAACACTCCATTGTATTTTCAAAAAAGGTATACGAGAGTACAGGCACGGTTCCAAATAACAATAAAGAATTTTATTTAAGTTCAAATACTTTCATAAATTTACTTATTGTTGTAATATTAAGTTGTAATATTTACTTTGGCAAATGTTCTAAATTATCACTTATGTTACTTTTAACAAAATTTTATCGAGGATTTTATTCAATAAGAATTATCGATATTATAAATTATTTGTTTATTTTGTTAGTCTTTTTATTGTCAACAGTTTTATTAGTAAAAAATTATTCTTAAAGATTAAAAAAAATTATTCATCTATATTTATACGAAGAATTATATACTTTAATAGTATTAAATCATATAATTTTAATACTAATCTACATTAATAATTACATGAAATACTTTAATAATCAGTAAATTGAAATCTCAATAAAACCAAACACAAATATAGTAATTGCACTAAAATCGTTTAATGAATTTAAATTAATTTGATTGAAGAAAATATACTATGATCAATTAATGAAGATATCGAAAAACTTAAGATTCTTTTAATGTAATACAAGTAATAACCAAGTAATTAATATAATAAAATATTTGCTTTACAATTTAAAACCAATTTAAATCAATGTCACTTATATGTTCACATTACTGTATATCATAAATTGTGATGAAACGCTTTTTAAATCTGATTCTTCTAAGCATTTATTAAACTGAATTTTTCAGAAAAAAAAACTATTTTTAAATTTTTATTTAATCAACTCCTTTAAGGTAGTAAATATTAGGTTATTTTAATCACTTAAAAATAAGAATATTTTATAAACTATTCAATACTGTACATATTGCAATGTACAGTATTGTATATTGCAATAGGGAGATCGTATAAATTTATACACGTATATTAGGCATACTCGTATTGTCAAGATAATGTACTTTTAAGTCAATGTGACGCCATTTTTGAATTTTCTTATTACAAAAATGTAGGAATTATGTCATACTTACGTAATAGTAGGGGAAATACGTACAAAATGACATGTGGTTTTATTTTAGGTTCATAACTCTTTATTGGTAAATCACAGCACTGTCATATTCTACACCAATCATCTTTAGGTAAAGAATCAAAACCTATGAAATATAATAAACATTTATAATATAAAAATAATAGGAAAAAAATATTGTTAGTTTAATTGAGATCAGCCAAAATCCATTTTGTCCATATACTATGGACAAAATGACATACACGTAAAAACTATAAAATTACTGACAAAGTTCACAAATGAAACGCTTGGTTCTTTTAGAAACGTCAGCGCAAGAAGCGTGAATCCAACGCAAACAATTTAAGCACCGTAACCAGTCTTCTCCAGGCTTAGATCGGGGAAAAAATCATTGCAATATATGCATGGACAGTCCTCTTTATCATCTTGAGAGTTATCAGGAAAATTTTCTTTTTCACTGTCTTCTTCGAGTAACTTTTTAGTAACGTTTCGTCTCCTTTTCTCTGGCGGAGATTTGGGCTCATTTTTTGATTTAATCGCCTTCATATTAGGAGTAGAAGTTAAAACTAAAGAGGTTTGTCGAGGCTTACGTTTTCCTTGATCACTTATAAATCTTATAAATCTCCTCAATAGACACAGCAAGAGTAGAGGACGATGGATGTTCTTTAGTAGCAACAGATGAATGATATTGAATTGAATGAGTTAAAAAAAGTTCTTGCTCAGTGTTTGCTGATAGAACCTGAGATGAATTATAGGCTTATTGTTCGGTAGGTGCTGTTATTTCAGTTGTATTATTGTCGTTAGGTGTGACGGCACGGGATCTCTGTAGCTGATATTGAGGTTGTGTGGTTGCAGCAACCTGAAGCATACCTATGTCATTATGTCCGTTGCCTATGTATGTCGTTTTGTCCATATAACGTTATAAAAAAACAAAATTATAAAATAAATACAAAAATGATATTTTTAATGGAAAAAGTTATTTAAGTGCAACAACAAATTCTTGAGGGTTGAAATAAATGCTACACAAATAGATAAAATAGTGAAAACTTACCATCTGTACAAAAAACTCGTAACGTATCAATGCTTGTCGTCGGCCATGACACCCGGGTGAATGAGAGGAGTGCGTTCACGTTTTGACAGGTTAGTAAAAGCCGCTCGGATAACGTGGTGTCGTGGTCAGTTGCGTGCTTGAGACCGCCAAATTCGAATTATGTTGCCTATGTCATTTTGTACGTATTTCCCCTACTGTTATAATGACTGACTATTATGAAAGGCGAATGCATCCAATGAAAGAAGCCAAAATTAGTTTATAGTGGAAATTTATAGTGTTTTAAGATTAAGGTTAAAGTCAATATTAAATTACTTAAAAAGATATTAATAATTGTATATCTACTGAAAATATAATTAACATGTAATCTTATTCGAAGAAAACAGTTTAAAATTATAGCGTATCGTTTCTTTTTACTTTTCCGGCTGTTATTAATATAAGAGGAAAAGTATGGCGATCGGTCAAAAAATGACATCCCAAGATTTTTACATTTTTAGAATCAGGAGACCTTAAAACATCGAAAAAAAATGCAAAAAAATTCCTAGGTAATTTCTGTGTTAGTGTGTGTGTGTGCGGGGCACGATTTTGTTCATCCTATTTGAAGCTTAATAATTTTTGTTTTTTATCGAAAATTTCTGAAATTTTGCAGGGAAGTTTGTGTATTAGGGCGTTTAATGCTGTTAAATGTTGGTAGTTACAAGTCGAGGGAGTAAGGATATAAAAGAGGTGGTGCAGTAGAGTTAATGACAATTGTACTCGTTATTAGCATTTACAATTTTTTTTTTTAAATAAAACTCATCCCTACCCTCAAAATTACGTTTTTCTGCCATTTTATAATAATTAAAACTATAAAAGATTTTTAAAATAAAATATGATAACAGATGTCGCAACCAAAATTTTAAATGTTGCTGGAAAAGTTGAGTAACTCGTTGCTGGATTTTTTAAAATTCCGCTTGAAAATGTCTTTTGTTTTCATCTGACCAATAAATATTGCAACTTCGATTGATCCACGAATGTCTCAAAGTTGTCGCCATTTTCTGTTGTCGCCATTTTTCACTAATTTCAATAACTAAAATCTAAAATTGAAATTTGAAATTAATTTTAATATTGTATTAAAAATCAAATAATTCATTTAATGTAGATTCTGATTAAATATTAAATTTAATTGAAAAGTTAATTAATCAAACGTTAAATTTAAATTATTATCTTAATTAACAAAATTAAAAGCTTTAAATGTTTACATTAATTCATTTAAAGCTTTCTTTTTAAGCTTATATTTTAAATGCATGTAATAGTTACATATTATATTTTAACACATTAGATATTATTAGTGCTGTTTTAGTGAGAAATCTTTTTTTGAGTAAACTAATTCTATTTAGGCTAAGTACATTTAATGTTATTAATATGACATCCAAAATTGATGGGAATAAATACTTTAAATTAAATTTATGTTTTTAATTTTTTTAACACAAGGACCTGCTATTTTAAATTGCGTCAAGAATAAATATATAGCAAATAATAATAATATAGAGTAATAAATATGAAGACAAGACATGAAAATGAAGTAAACAGATTAATAACTAACAAGATAGAGTGCAAGTGTACAGATTTTCACAACCGCTCTCTTAAAGCAACAGTTTTCAACTTGACTTTCATGGCACCTAAATTCGTCACAACAAGCTTCTAGATATGCAGCAAGATTCCCTGCTATCCAAAAATTTATTAAATATTTAAATAAATTATTGAGTGCCAGGTCTGTAACACACACTAAAGTCAACCAGTAGCGGCATCAAAACAAGTTTGAAAAAAATCATTGAATTAAAGCAACTAGAAAGCCGATTGAGATTACTTCCATCAGACAATTTTCACTGACGTAAGAGATCTTTACAGGAATAGTTAATTATAGATTCCCAAACATAGTGATATAAAGAGCAGAAAACATTTATGAAGTTATCCATTTTACAAATCAGTTTTATATTTTTAAATTAAGTGGTATATAAGTTACAATTCAAACTTACGTTACTTTTAAATATTTAAGCTATAAAAATATAAATTTATGAGAATATTACTTGTTAATTTGAAGAATTTAATCTAAATGAAGCGATACAGGAAATCGTCAATTCGAATTCGGATAGTTCGAAATCTCATTGGTTTGTAACTGTACTTTTGTCCCGACCTGAGACATAGAGATTTACATGTTACCGAATTCGGTTCGAAATTCAAAGTGAAAATTCTGTCCGAACTGTCATACGCGTACGTATGGTTCGTTTAGATCAGAGTGCCTCCATGCTATAAGAGAACAATAGACCAAGAACAACTCTAATCTGGTCAATATGGCATTGCTTTTACAGTAACACATTTTCGGGTGTCATCTTACAAATGAACTACCCCCTTTTTTTCTTATTTCATAAAATATGGCTGGGTTTCGGAATTTCAAGATTAGGCTATAAGTAGAAGATTGAGATATTTGTAGCACTCTACGCTACTACTTTTAGGCGACTTACTACTTTTTGGACCACTTTAAAAATAATTTGGGCTACATTTCGAGGAATTCTGCTTTACTTTTTATAAAACCTATCTGGCGACCAGTGAGGTTCTCACCGGACACGAGTTGTTTACCTGCAGATTATTTATATCATTATTATTAATTATTAATTAACGAAAATAGCATTCTGTATAAGTATTCCGTTTGCTTAATAAATTACATCAGTTACGTGACATTTGGAAAATTACGAGTATACGAAAATATGTAAATCTCGGATAATTCGAAATTCGAAGTCGCGAATATTTCGTCCTCTGAATTTCGAACTAACGAGTTTTTCCTATATTTTGCTTCATTTCTTCTTCTTCTTCTTCTTCTTATTATTATTATTAAATTTGTGCAGTTTGAAAGAAATTTTAAATTTCTTATGAAAATCATATAAGGCAAATTAAAATTTCTTNTAAAAAAACAACCGGGATCCCGTTTGAGAAACCCTATACACGGCTAACAATGAAACTGTAATTTGAAAATTGGACCAATATTCGATTGCTCACCAAAAATTTGTTATTTTATGTATTCGTTTGAAATTTTGTATATCTACACATGGTCCCATATAAAACGTGCTTGAGTATAATAAAATACTCTATTATTGAAAAACTGCAAAATTTTGTTATCCGCAAGTGGTTCTACGCCCACGATACGTTCTGATCGTTTGACTGAAACTGTGCATACTTTAAGTTAATGGCGTCGTTTTCAAATTTTTATAGTGAATAAATATAAATATGACGTTAAATTGACGTAAAATATACATATTGTCTTAACCAAATGCATAAGGCTAACAGCTACAATTTAAAAAGTAATGAGAAAACAATCTGTTAAGCTTGAGCTTCTATATTGTTATTCTATCTGTTAAGCTTGTATATTGCTGTTACAATTGAAAAATTTAATATTTAAACACGGTAAGTATTCCTTATTTAAAGTTTAACCATTAACATATTTATTACATTACTCTTTATATGTTTAAAATCAGAAACATTTGATTTTAAACATTTATTTGGAAACGGTCTGCTTTTGTTATTATGATCGAGAGGCCAGACTATGCATTAAATTGATGAATATTCTTTGTTTATTTTATTTTATGAATTCTTAATCGATGCTTAATTCATCGTCAGACTTTAAAGATTTCATTTCAGCAATAAATCAACATTTATGTTGATATTAATGTACTGTACAAGATAGTCCAAAAGTCACTTAACTAAGATATCTTTTATAATACTATTTTACTAACAATTAAAATTGGTTTGGAACAGGCAAATGTTAAAAAGTACATTGTGGTTAACAGAGTTTTGGGCCACCCCATATATCAAAAGACATTTAAAATCTGTTAAATTTGTTAATTTTTGACGATTTGAATACATACACTAACAACTTCCTTTATTCGTCCATTAAACATATGATTTAAATTATCCAAAACCACCAATTAAACCATTCTTAGATAAGAAAATTATTCTTACGCGATAGTATGATAATTAATGATATAATTACATAATAATTATATTGTCGACTTTCTTGCGTATAATATAACTTACAATAATTTTCATGACTTTATAAATGATTTACTAATTAAACATTTATTATAGTTTAGATGACGAATGCAGAGTTTCTACTCTTCCTTCTCCACGAGTTCAAACAATAGAAATTTCAACAATGAGAGAAGCTCGTCATCTTCCCACTCGACCCTGGAAACCTCGAACAATTATTTATCCGTTGGAACCAACTTCTCAAAGCAGAAAATCCTCTGCAATTATGTTGAAAAGCATTGGAATTTACATAGAAATTGCTATAATTTTAAGTAAAATATATTTTATCATGTAACGACATTTGGAAAAATTTTCTAACAGATTATTCATAACATCACAAAGGATTATTAAATCACTATAAATCATTTATAAAAATTTCAAAAATTCGGTCATATATATAACTTTAAAATATAAACTAAAAATTTTTTTTATCATCAATAATTATTTATTCAGTAGTTATTGTCTGTATCTGTATGGTTTTGTTACAATAAATATCTTTTTATTAAATAAACATTCAATTATTTATTTAAACCAAAAATAACCAAAATATAAATTAAATTTTTTAATAAAATCACTAAAAACTATTGTAAAACCAGTTTTTAAAATAATAAAAAGAATCAGTCAGTCAATAAGTTATTTTACTTGAATTTCCTCATTTTGTAAAAAGAGATCCTATTTGTCAAATTGAGAATTATGTGAAATAATAAAATATTTTTGTTTAGAATAAATTCTTGTCAAATAATAAACCGTGGACTATAATTTTTAAATATTAATATATTATTTTAAAATTAATAAAAATTGTATTTTAAATAATAGAATATATACGGTGGTATAGAATCATACACGGCTAGGATTTCTCATTTCCCGGGCTTTTGCTTGTCCAGGGATTCCGGGATAAAAGTGAACTGTTTCCCGAAATCCCGGGATATAATTAATTATTTTTGAGATATACAAAATATCTTGAAATCAAATGATATAATTACTGTATTTTTCATTTTTTAAAGTAATTTAATACGTTTTGTAACTTCCAAAATTATAGTAATAATGCTGTGTAAGATATATATTAAAATTACCTTTAAATTACGTAGAAATTTTCACAAATAGAAAACATTTATTAAAGTTTGCTGGAAACTGCATACAATAACAACAACAACAACAACAAAATGCTTTGAATTGAGTTGAAAATTAAAAAAAAAATGAACTTAGATCAAACTTATAACTTAAAAGGTAATTTTCGATTTTTAAATAAAACATAATACAAAATATTATTGTAAATTTTTATAATAAGCTTTAAAAAAGTAAAGATGGTCAATACTCCGATCACTCAATCTGGTTCTTATTTTAGCAATGAAAAGTCCCGCTACCGAGAATACCCTTTCCGATTCAATTGATGTGATTGGAATAGTGTTTAATGCATTAAGAGAAGACAGATATTATGTGTTTTTTCACCTGTAGCCTGGCAGATTTCTAGTTCGTTTTTGAGATTGCAGTACTTCTTTTGCTCTCTATTATTCTTGATTTGCCTATCTCGGCTGCTTTAATGGAAACATCAAGCTTATAGCCCGATAATTCGGCAGTTTATTTGTCTTTAATAATCAGGTTTATGAAGAAAAACTTCAAACTTGCAGACTTCGTACTCGTTTGTATTCTTGCCCAATTTGCGCATCCTGGCGTTACGCAGTTATGAAGCTAATGGGTATGGTTAAAAATGAAGACAGTGTAAGCACAATTATTCCAGATATTACAGGTTCCGACAAGTAAAGAATTTTTATAGTCCTGCCACAAATAAGCTACGTATTGATTATTAACCATTTCTGACATGCCATAACAAGGAGAAATTTAAAAAAAACTAATAAGTACGTTTAAAATTAATAAATACAAATGTATTCTGACAGTTTATAAGTTAATTATACTTTCTATTTGCAAAATTTTCTCAACCTCAACACGAAATAAGAAAAAAGTGAATTTTTAAGAAATTTGTGGGATTTCCCGGGTTAAAAAAACAACCGGGATCCCGTTTGAGAAACCCTATACACGGCTAACAATGAAACTGTAATTTGAAAATTGGACCAATCTTCGATTGCTCACCAAAAATTTGTTATTTTATGTATTCGTTTGAAATTTTGTATATCTACACATGGTCCCATATAAAACGTGCTTGAGTATAATAAAATACTCTATTATTGAAAAACTGCAAAATTTTGTTATCCGCAAGTGGTTCTACGCCCACGATACGTTCTGATCGTTTGACTGAAACTGTGCATACTTTAAGTTAATGGCGTCGTTTTCAAATTTTTATAGTGAATAAATATAAATATGACGTTAAATTGACGTAAAATATACATATTGTCTTAACCAAATGCATAAGGCTAACAGCTACAATTTAAAAAGTAATGAGAAAACAATCTGTTAAGCTTGAGCTTCTATATTGTTATTCTATCTGTTAAGCTTGTATATTGCTGTTACAATTGAAAAATTTAATATTTAAACACGGTAAGTATTCCTTATTTAAAGTTTAACCATTAACATATTTATTACATTACTCTTTATATGTTTAAAATCAGAAACATTTGATTTTAAACATTTATTTGGAAACGGTCTGCTTTTGTTATTATGATCGAGAGGCCAGACTATGCATTAAATTGATGAATATTCTTTGTTTATTTTATTTTATGAATTCTTAATCGATGCTTAATTCATCGTCAGACTTTAAAGATTTCATTTCAGCAATAAATCAACATTTATGTTGATATTATGATGATTAATAAAAGATAAATGCAAACAGACTTTTATCATTTATCATCATCATAAAAGAAAGATAAATCAGTATTATATAAAACTAATATAAACTAGTTTATATAATATTTAATATAAAGTTTATATATTTTTATATTACATAAAAGATTGTAAACTTATGAAAAATGAAATATATAATTTAGCAACTTTGGTAAAAGATTAGTAATGATTTCTTCCTTTTATCTTAAATATAAATTAACTCAAATGTTTACTTGTCATCAAAATTATTTTTAAAAAAAGACAACTATTCTGACATTTCTTAAATTTCAAAGCCATACAGTTTGAAACTCTAAATAATTGTAGTAATTTTTTATTGGCAATTTATTGTATTAAAATTTTATAAAAGACATTTAAGCCTACATTTAAATTACAGGCAAGATATTTATTTTTTCCATAAGATATTTATTTTTATAATGAATTTTTTAAAGAATAGACTATAAATAATAGACTCACGGAAAATAAATAGCTATAACTATTTATTTTCCATAAAAACTATTATTAACTATCCTGAAGGAAATAGAAACAAATATAAAATATGATTAGAATTGATTTTATACTAGGCTTAATCTTGATTTTTTTATGACATTTTTCACGGGTATATTGCTGTGATTACGCTAATAATTTAATATACCCATACATGTGTCAATGATTTAATACAATTTAATATAATCATTGACACTTGTTTGTGTAGGTATGTAATTAAACGAATGTGTGCGTGCATATGTATAGGCCTATATACAGTACAAACATGAAATCTGATTTAAAAATTTGAAAATTTATTAAAATATTTTAAATGATTTTAATGAAAACAGGAAATAATGCATTTTTGATAGAAACATTGATGTAAATTTTTTAAAGAATAGACTATAAATAATAGACCTATTATCTTGATGTAGTAAGTAGAAGGCCACAGATTAATTAACTTAAAACTAATATGCATGAACAGTTTATCCTGTTATTTGGACAGAAGAGAATAGAACAATTTATCCTCTTTCAATTTATGCAATAGTAGCCTATTATTTATATTTTAACTTTGAGGTTCTTATTTCCTACTAAAACAATGTAGGCCTATATAGGTCTTTATTATAAAACTTTACGAATTTATATTTTCATAAACCAAATGTGGAATTCATTTATACTTAAAATGTCATGACATTTTAAGTATAAATGAATTCCACATTTGGTAGTTCATCCTATATTGAATAGTTGCATTTAACAATAAAACCGGCATCAATACAATTGTATATTAATAACACGAGTCTGTTGTTATGTTAGTTCTATTAAAGCTGATATCTAATATAAAACAAAGAAATATTGTTTTAGCCGGACTTCATTATATAAATCTGAAATATATCTGATTTCTGTCAACATTAATTAGGATTCTTCAGTAACGGTCAGGAACTGTAATGTGACCCATATTTCTATCTTTCGTCTAATGCAGTCACATTAAATCAGAGAAAGAATGTTGATAGTTGATCAGTCAATGCAAGAATTGCAGTCTATTATTTAAAATAAACTAAAATTTAACTTGTTTCTATACCTTCTTGTTCTTATATTCGTAATTTGGATTAAACATAGACTAAATATGCTTCAAAGAACTTATCACACAGGAACTTATGGGACAATTGGTAAAAAATAGACTTTATTAATTACAGGAGCGGATATGCATTTCGGATATTTCCTTCATCAGTCTTCATTTATAAATATCTGATAACAAAATTATAAAATTTAAGTAAAAAGTNAAAAAAGTTCTTGCTCAGTGTTTGCTGATAGAACCTGAGATGAATTATAGGCTTATTGTTCGGTAGGTGCTGTTATTTCAGTTGTATTATTGTCGTTAGGTGTGACGGCACGGGATCTCTGTAGCTGATATTGAGGTTGTGTGGTTGCAGCAACCTGAAGCATACCTATGTCATTATGTCCGTTGCCTAATGTATGTCGTTTTGTCCACATACCGTTATAAAAAAAAGAAAACAAAATTATAAAATTTAAGTAAAAAGTATATTTTCATTAATTTATGATGATTAAAATTAGAGAAATTTCGTAAATTTTTCCATTAAGAAAAACAAAACAAATAAATTTTTATATAGGCCTACACTGTATACGCAATGAAAAATAAATAATTCAATTTTAATTTTGTATTCAGTTTTATGAAAAACAACAACCTTCTAAGGTTTAAAATTTAAATGTTCATTCCTGTTACCCAATCTAATATAGGAAAAAGCAAAATTAATAAGGAAACTAAAGAGTAGATAAATTTCAATTTCCCAGAAGACAAAAAAAGAAAAAAACTGCATTGCTTGCGTAAATTTTGATCAATTTTATTTTATCTTAATTAGGCTGCATTTATATGTACAGTACAGTATTTATATATTTATCTTTAAGAATAATGATTATGAAATCTACAATAGATGGCGCTTCATAATATTCATTATATGCTAAGTAAGATTATTTTTAATGGGTTATGAACACCATCTGTTGAGAGTTTCTGAAATAAATAGGTAAATTTTGTACGAATAAAGAATGCTTTTTACGTCAGCACTTCGAAATAAAAGGTCCTTAATTAAAACTGTTTTAAGTTTATCTGAAAGAATTTTTCTTAAATTAAAGATAAATCGTTTTATTTTAAAATTAGAGGTTTATAAACATTATAAATTCTTATAAATTTAATTGTAAATTTCTTATGTATTGATTTTATGATAAGTAATTAAAATATATTATTTGTATATACAAATTAAAATGAAATTATAATTTTATTCAAACTGTGTTTATAGTATTTATATGGAAATGTTATAAAATAAAATAATTTTTTANATATATTATTTGTATATACAAATTAAAATGAAATTATAATTTTATTCAAACTGTGTTTATAGTATTTATATGGAAATGTTATAAAATAAAATAATTTTTTAAAATTGACACAAGTCATAAAGTATAAGAACTATCCAGTATATATATACGATAATTAAACTTCTATTGACAAATTAATTTGAATTTCGATCTAGTTTTTTGAGAGATTCGGTCACTCCTCTTTTTGGTCAGTTCCAGTACACATTTATTTGGTGAAACTGAAGTAAGATAGCGATATATCCAGCTTTTTCAAAACTCTCTCCTCCCTGTGGGCACTAACAAATAATAGGGTATTTTTTGGCAAGATCATTATAGGTTATTCAGGCCCACAGTGGGAGGCCGGGTTATGAGGAACGGGACCTGACATATTCGGAAGCAAGACGTACGGTTTTAGTCCGGACAATTCGGCTTTTGAGCACACTGTTCATTGTACTGCGGAACCTCCAGCCAAATGTTAATTTTTTTAAGTATAAAAATGGTTATGCAGTATCGAAAAAATAAAAATTTTATTTTATGAAATTTACAAAATAATTACAGTTGAGTTTCAGTTTTTCAAGAGACCGAACTACGTAAAACATATTAGAGGACGATAGTTTTAAACAAGATCCCTTGCAGAAAACCCCTCTTCATATTCATCTATATGAGAAACAGACTTGAGATCAATGAAAATTGGTTATTTATGCTAGATGGTCGGGAGGAAATCTTTTTGCTTTATAATAGTGATGGAAACACGTGCAAGATGTGAAGACACGCCTATCGACACGCCTATAATATTCTTGTGTTTGAAATTTGAAAATGGCCCTAAACTTAAACTGTCTGTTTTTAATGGCGTCTGTTTCAGTTTCACTAATCATTCAGTTGAACAGAATTTTAATGGAGTTGATTAAACAGAACTGACTGTTTTTAATAGACCGAAAAGAGTGGTGATCACACGCCGTAAAATATCGTGGCCATCCTGGTCGAAATCCAGATTCGTATGTTGATACTAAACGAATGTTTAGCGAAACTAAAGTCTAAAGCTGACGATACAGTATAAACCGTTTGATAATAGATTTTAAACGGAATCCAAATGAATTATCTTGTGCTATCCAAAGCGACGTTCGGGATGTTGATTTGTTTTTCATAAAAATATTTATTTTTGTATCCCGTAATGTAATTGTAATTAGTTTATTGAATATCTAGACCAGTGTTTCTCAACTTCTAACGAATCGTCGCCCCTTCAACGTAGTATCGCTCCCTTCATTTCAAAATTCCGATGCCGAGGACCAAGACTAACGCCAAATTCGTACTGCATTGAATAGACTAGTGACTAGTGTAATGTTATTTGTTTAATTATGTATTATATAACGAATAAAATGTCTAATTATTCTTAATATAATGTTTTACTATATCGCCCAGAAAATTGTTTTTCGCCCCCAAAATATAAATTGTTACTAATCACCCCCTGAACATGGAAAAACGTCCACATGGGGGCGATATCGCCCCATTGAGAAACACTGATCTAGACTATACAGAGTATTTATTCTATTGATAAATGAGTAAAATCAATTTTTGAGTAATCTACTGGAAATATAATGCTATATTTTGATAATGCTATCTTTTGAAACATTTTACAATGCTTTAAAAATTTTACGAATATTTTATTTTTGATTTCTACTTCTTTATAGAAATCTTTTCTTTGATTCATTGGACTTCAATTTGAAAAAAATACAGACCTATAACTTTCCACTTTCGTCCGTCCGTCCGTCTGTTCTTCCTTAATCTCGAGAACGGAGTTAGATAAATTAAAATCAAGACCAGATATAGAATGACAGGGGCAAGACACTACAGTACTAATTTGAAGTGGAGAGCATATTTTAAATTAAATGAATTAAAAATGTGATTTAAAATTGCAACTCTGCATTGTGACGGTATCACAATAAATATTTTAATTAATGCAATGGCTAATAATGTCTGAGTCTTAGATCCATAAGTCATACACTATTTTCGTAGCATTGGTCAAATAGATGACTTGGAATGGAGCTGTACGCAAAATGATATTGATTATAATATCATTTAGCATTAACTCACAGGTAAAAATCTTGAAATACAGTAAAATACAATGGCGTACATTTTATTTACAGAATTTCCCTTAACTGCTTTCGATATAATGTTTAGGTATTCTGCGATTTGAAATCCTGTTTTAAATTCCGGTACCTTACATTGACATTGTTCTAAAATTCTAAATGTAAGGTGCCTGATTCAGTGTACCTCCATGTACATACCTTTCACTCCAGTATAAACGGTTTCTCTCTCTGGATGGCACGAGAAGGGAAAGGTCTTATGCCAGGTTGAAGCAGACGTTGAAGCAAGACTTCGTTTGTAGAGAAGAACCGTTTATAATGGAAAAAGGTTTGTAAGTTCGTTCTGCAGGATCTTCTCCCTGACGGAGTTCAGTTTGTCAGTTTAATCTTTGTGTATCACACAGAAATGGGCTTCTAAGTAGTTTCATAAACGTCATTTTCCAGGCTGTCTTCATTCGGCTGTGTAATTTGACTAAAGACGATGATTTGATTGAAGAAACACCCTATGAAGAGAACTAAGCTCCCTTTCGGAGGGGCACTGAAATTTCATAGCGGAACGACGAAGAAAGAGGATCCAGGTGAACGAACACGGGTCTTACGGAAAGAATACGAATCTTAGGAAAAGAACAACGATCATTTAGTATGTACGGATCTTTGAAGAAATCTTTACGGATCTTCTAGGAAATAAACGGACCTTTGAGTAGAAGAACTTCGTAGGGAAAACTTGGATCTTAGAAAAAGAACTTCATGTCCTTGAGACACGAGTTTTTAAACGGTTCGTCTCCGGATTAGTCATTCTGATTGGTCCCGTTTGCCTTTCGTCACTTTTGATTTGTCTTTCCTTTGTTTCCATGTGAAACTTTAGACCAGATCGGGTCGAAAGAAAAGTCGGGATCGATGCATCGATATTCAATTTGACACCGCATCTCGACTCCAACCAGACGATGTTTAACGGACCTTGGAACTTTCGCTCGAAATTCAGGACAGTGCTCTTTTTTCCCTTAAACCAAAGAATTTCAATTGCCTTTTCGCGACATTTTTATTAAACAATATATTTCGTTTCATAGCTATTTCGTCGTTATTTTGTCATTTCTACGATCGTAACGCAAAAGTTCGACTTCCCGGTATAACACTCGTTAAAATTCCGACATGTGAGCTGGCGTCTTACTCGAGATCTTACGTAAACAATAACTTTTTAGCCCATGTAAGAAAAAGAAATAGCTGCTATTTGTAAACTTAAAAATATATTCTTTTATATAACTTTATATATCCTATTTTAACATCTTTTGATTAAGAAAATTACTTGTCGTCACTATTTAACAAGCACACAAATATCTTTCTTATACCAATATATTGTGTAATGTTTTGACGAGTGCTATTCTAATAAATAGTTTTGGTTGCGAAGTTTAATGTATAGCTTAAATGTAAATATATCTTCATACTGACTAATTTACTAGGGGTTAAAATTCAAAATAGTTCAAATAGCGATAACTATAGCATAGTTCCTGAAAAAAGTGGGTTCAAATTTTAAACTTTAATCTCGAATATTTCGGTAACTATCGCGAATTTGCAAATATGTTACTCTACATTTTTTACATATCTCGATGAGTTCTATCACCCAATTCCAGGAAGAACATTTTTTTTTGCAACACCCTATATATAACAGAGGGAAAATATGGCGATCAGTCAAAAAAATAATCTCCCAAGATTTTTACATTTTTGGACTCATCTTGAAACGTCGAGAAATGCAAAACAAGTTGGTGTTTTTTCCGTCTGTATGGACGTTAATGTTTGTGCGGGGAATGCGATTTTTTCACCCACTTTGAAGCTTAATAACTCCTGTGTCTTTTGTCGAAAATTGTGTATTAGAGACATTGTCACTATTAAATTTTTGTAATTAAAGGTCAAGTGGGAAGATAGAAGGGGTTGTGTGTCATATTTCGAATGGAGTCGGATTCAATGAAGATTTTATAATAGTTAATATAATAAGTTTTAAAATTAAAATCTTGTAACAGATGGGGCCACACACAATTTTAAGTTTTTTTCTAGGAAAGTTACGCAGCTCGTTGCTAGATTTTTTAACTTTTAATGCGGGTACTGTACCTTGAAATCATTGCGCGAATCATGGGTTTTCTTTTCATCACTCGCTGATCTAGAATTTTTCTCACTGAATTTACTAAAAAGTTATTGAATATGCAGTAGATTATCTTGCGTAGCTGTTTTAAAATAAGTACTTTGTGTTGCAGCTTTAACTTCAACAACACATTTCACATTCTTAACTGTAATAAATAAATAATTTATTCTTTAGAGAAGTAATTAAAATACGTAACAGAAGTGAATTTATAATAGTAGTAGAGGAAAAATACGAAAATTTGACGTATCTAAGATTAATGAACTTTAAAACTTCATTAATCATCATAGATATATCATTAAACAGTAGACTAGATAATGTCAGAATCATTTTTAGTGAGGATATTTTACCTTCACTAAATATTCGTATGAATGTTTTTTTTCTTTAATCTTTGGATAATCTTTCAGTGTATTTACGAAAGTCGTTTCTTATAAATTTTTATAAATAAGACGCAAAAATTTTCTTAAAAGTATAATTAAAAATAATAAATATACCGTAAAAAAGTTTACAAAATCGATATACTTTAAAAGACCAGTAATATAAACTCTTATCCCTGTAACAGAGAAACAGGAAAAATAGAGAAACAAAATAGATTTTCCTAATTAATATTAGAAAATTATTTTTATCTACGACTGGCATACGAATAAAAAAAAGTTAATAGAAAAAGTAAAATGCTTTGTTTTTTCTTAAAAGGCAGGCAATCTGAGCTTGCTTGATATATTTACTCCTGCGTATTATTTTCAATAGAGAATAAAATTTTACAAAAATAATTTGTTTCTTATACAGGTTTAANACTGTACAATATCAAAAAAGCAAAAATAATTAAATTTGTTTAATTTTAATCAATTAATTTATTTATTAATTTAATTAATAATTAATTAATTTTTTATAATTTCTCGTAAATGAAAAGCAAGTTGTGTTTAAACTTTATAAAGTCAAATGCGTGCGATGCTCTGGAATACATACTGTACTTACAGTACAGTACATTCATTCAAAACATTCGTGTTTACATACGTTACTTCGGTTGTTTTCAAGTTTACTGAAGTTATTACAAAATTAATATATTTAAAACTGTGATTTTATTTGAAATGTTGAAAAAAAAAATCAATATTTTAAGTGTTTTAAATAATTTTAAAAAATATTTTAAAAAATAATTTCTCTTCATTAACGTTACCTGTATCTGATAAAAGCATGAAAATCCGTTAAAAATATTTTTACGTTCTTTTGAAAAATGTGAAATTTTTATTTTTAAATCTACCGGCTCAACAATAAATTTAATTTTACGATTAAAATTTGCAATACTTAAATTAATCCGTTAATCGGTTTGATTAATTCCGTCAACACCTAATTGTAATTGTTTTATAGTTTTTTCATCATTTTAAAAATGAATTAAATTTTTGAATTAGTAATCTATATCTATATTTTATAAATAATAATAATAACCTACACACTAAAATGCTATTTTGTTAGGTGTTAGATTTTATATAGGTTTCGCAAATATATAATTAATTTCAATTTCTTATTAAAAGATTCACAGACTTTTAAGTAAAGTAAAGATTTCTCGCTTTCACTGTCACCTCTCTCTCGCTTCTCATTCTCTCCGCTCTCTCTTCTTCGATTGTCATTCTCTCCACTCTTCTCGTTATCTCCGCCCATTTCTCTTCCTTTGTGTTTTCCTCTCTCTTTCTTATCAATTTACTAAAATCTATATCGAGAGTTTGAGGAGAGGGCGGAGAGGGAACAAGAAAAGATTTTCTCATTCTCTCTTTTCTCTCTCTTTTGATTATATCCTCTTCCTCCTCTCTCTCTCTTCTCATTATATTCTCTTCCTCTCTTCTCATTCTCTCTTCTCTCTCTCTTCTCATTATACCATCTATCGATCTTCTCATTATATCCTCTTCCTCTCTTCTCATTCTTTCTTCTCTCTCTCTTCTCATTATCCATCTATCGATCTTCTCATTATATTCTCTGTCTCTCTTCTCATCTCCTCATCTATCGATCTTCTCATTATATCCTCTTCCTCTCTTCTCATTCTTTCTTCTCTCTCTCTTCTCATTATACCATCTATCGATCTTCTCATTATATTCTCTGTCTCTCTTCTCATCTCCTCCTTCATCTCTCTTCTCATTCTATCCTTTGTCTCTCTTCTCATCATATTTTCTTCCTCTCTTCTCATCATATTTTCTTCCTCTCTTCTCATCATATTTTCTTCCTCTCTTCTCATTATCTCCTCTCTTGTTCTCCATATTATCTCCTTCATCTTCTCCTCCTCTCTCGTTCCCCACATTATCTCCTTCATCTTCTCCTCCTCTCTCGTTCCCCACATTATCTCCTTCATCTTATCATATTTTCTTCCTCTCTTCTCATTATCTCCTCTCTTGTTCTCCATATATCTCCTTCATCTTCTCCTCCTCTCTCGTTCCCCACATTATCTCCTTCATCTTCTCCTCCTCTCTCGTTCCCCACATTATCTCCTTCATCTTCTCTCTCGCTCGCCTTATTATCTTCTCTCTCTCTTTGTATTATCTCCTCTGTCTCTCCCTCTTGAAATAAATCAGAGACCTTTAATGAAAATTTGTGATTTCGACTGCCATAAACACTTTCATCACTATAAGCAATGTACATAAAATAATCCTCCTCGTGGTTTTGTTGATAGAGAAAGCCCATGGTATCGCTTACAATAGGAATTATGTTGTTCACGAAAAGAAACAGAGCATCTTCCGAACGCAGATTTACTTTTTTTCTTATTATAAAATAAAATTGACCTACTGTCAAATCTGACGGTACCAAATATTTCTTCTTATCCAGATCATTAATTCGCGTGTCGGGAACTTTCTCCACGATGACTGGAACTCGATCTGGATATTTTTTTCTGATCTTTTTCCCTTCCTTCTGTCTCTGTTCGACTGATACGTCCTGTTTATAGGCGAACTTCATCCTTTTTCGTTTCTTCGGAAACGTTTTCATACTATCGAAGAAAAAATTACTATATAGATTCATTAATAATAAATCAATGTATTCTGTTTAACAACTCTTTCTATAGTATAATAAGTTTTAGCTCATATTTATGACTTGTGGTTTAAATTTTCAGAAATTTAAATGCTAAATTTTTAAATTTATATTAACTCGATTTCACATATATTGATAATTTATTTAGTGTGAAGAAATACAAATTAGTTGAAATATATTGCTTAGTAAAGCAGAAAATGTGTTAAACATATTTGGAAAATTAGAATATACAGTACATTTTTATTTATTTGGAAAAGAGGAGTTTTAAAGAAGTCATTTACAATTAAAATTTTTCATCAAAATATCCAACATAAATACATGGAAAAGCTGCTTAGTTATAGCAAAAAATAATACTAATAATATGCTTGATTAAATAATAATATTTTAATTCAAGAAATGGGTTACATAAGAGTTATCTGTAGCCCATTGAGGGCCGTTTGGGAAATTCATTAGCCTATGGGAGATCGCATATATAAGACGCACGCGACTTGTAAAATTAAAGAAATTAAATTTTTAACAGGTAGTTAGTAATAAGATAGCAATTGAAATAATTTAATACTACATTATAATGCTATAAATCAAATTTTGCCAGATGAACCGACGTTCTGTATTAAGTTTCTTGATTAAAATAATTACTGCTTTTTTAGGTTACATCTTACCTGGAGGATAAATGTCTTAAGGGATGGGATAGAATCGGATTTCTAAACGTCTAAAATCTAATGAGTTTTATTTCATCCAGCATCGATGAAAAGTAGGACATTGTTCTCGAATCTGTCTTTCGTGTTAACTAATACATTGCATCTGCAGTGGATAGAAATTGACCAACGATTTTATAGATTTAAATTATAGCGTGATTGTGTCTAGTATCGCCCTTTCCAATTGTAAACAGTTTTCTAATAAAAATGACAATAGATAATTTAAATTATAGGACTGTTCGTGTTCGTAAGAGTTAAATTAAAACTTGTAAAGCCAATAAACTAATTATTATGGCATATTAATTATTATTATTAGACAATTTGTACATGCTTAAATAAAGAATAATATAAATAAATAAGTAATCTAAAATATTTTGAAAATCGATCAGAAAAATTTTATTGGTCAGTTAGAATACAAACTATATAAAAATTATATTTTTAAAATAAAATACATCCGTAAGAGTAGAGTAATTAAATGGTCTACATTTATAAATATAATGTTACCAAACATTCATAAAACACATATTAGAAACATTAAAAATTTATATTGTATCTGTATGAAAATTTTAGTTAAAGATAGATATGTAAATTAAAAGTTTCAAATTATCCAGTATTTTATTCTTTAATTAATAAATGACTTGAAAGATTTATTTATTTATTTTTTGTTTTTACTTTAGAAAGCAAATCAAATCTATAAAATCTTAAAAATCCTAAACACAACTAAACAAAGCAAAGTATTATTATACAGTCAGTATATGTTGATTTTCTTAATTAAGGTTAAGAGTTCTTAAATTTAAAATTTTTGTTTTAGTTTTGATTGACAATGATCATTTTTCACAAGTCATTCGAAAATATACAAATTGTGATATAATATCTATAGACTAGACAATATTATAATTATTTTAAAATAATTTAATACAATTTAACTATAATAGAAAACAAAGTACTGTATTATGAATATTAGCAGTAAGGAAAAAGTTTTGACATTATCGATTTACTTTTGCTGCTTTGTTTTATTAGTTTTACATAAACAAAAATACATAACAGTTATTTTAATTCTCTTTTTTTTTTAAATCTAAAATATGCATATGTCAGTCTTATTAATTTATGTTGGCATTTATGATTTAAGATCGCGACTTTTCATTTTTTCTATCATGTTAATGCTTTATATTTACTGTAGGTTTACTACATTGTGTTAGATGTCTTTTTGTTGTACTTCACGAATAGGGAAAATACTAACGGTCGTGAATATGCCATTAATCATTCAGTTCGAAATTCCTATTGTATAAAGAAGGCTGTGAATTCCGATGTCATTTAATGTTTAATTATATTAAGTTAAAAAAAAATAAGACATTGTGCAGTTTACAACTCATGTCAGTTCTACAAAATATAAAACAATGTGAAATACATTATGAGGAAAGTAACATACAAAACTAGTTAAACTGTAATCTCTACAGTAGTGGGAATGAATGAAAGTCGTCTTACTACTACTGAGATGGAAAGAATCGGAAGAAATTTCGGAATACTTAAATAAGCAATTGAAGAGTTTGCGTTGTTATTGAAATCATAATAGAATTATTCAATCTCCAGAATTTACCATAATCGATTGTAAACAATTGTAGTTAATACAAAGTATAAAAATAAGCAAACAGGTAAAATAATTATAGTAAAAATTAAAAAGTAAAGGGATACTAGAGAAATGCAGATATAATTTATACGTGAGAGTAAACAAACTGTTTCGGCTAAGTCGACGTTACTACGGATGGTCGAACGGTTAAGATGTCAGCCCACAGTTCTGGAAATCCAAGATCAAATCCGGACGGATCGAAAAAACCTTAAGGATTTTTCAGGTTGTCGTCCGTCCGAATATGTCGGGCCCCATTCCTCACAACCCGGTCTCCCCATTAGGGGCATGGCCGAATCTATAATTGGTTAACTAAAAAGTTCTTATTGCCAAAAGCCCGATTCAAAAAACGTGTCCTCCAATATTTTTGTACGAGAAAACTGTTTCATCTACCAACATATTTTTATTTTATACCATACAGTACTTTAAAGTATGGTTAAAAAATAAAAATTCGTTGGGAGAGGAAACAGTACAGATTCTCACAATACATATATTATACATATAGATTAAGCAATACATGCTTAATGTAATTTTCACAGGATGGAAAAAGTTAAAATAACAATAATCAAAAGTACAGCCGAATGGCCGAACGGGTAAGGTCTCAACCTACTGCTCATGGGACACGGGAATGAATCCGGACGGGTCGAAAACACCAGGAATCCTTCGTGAGCGATTTGCCGGAATCTGTCTTTCATCACCCGGCCGCCTCATTGCAAACCCACAGTGGGCTTGCTAAAAATCCTCTTAGTGCCCACAGGATAGTCAAAAAACAAATAAATAACCAAAAGCGGTTTCACTACACAAACATGCAAAAAAAAAAATGATTCAAAATCATGTCATTGATAATCCGATGCAACGATTCTCGTTAAGACAATTTATCTACGCTTTAAATCCTGATAAGATAATTTTTCGATAATATAAATTCAACCCGATAAACAATAACTCCGAGTATCAGAAATTAAGACATTTACCTTTGTCTGACAAAAGAATATAGAATTATAAAAGGTATCGTTTTTTTGTTTAAAACAATATACGCTCTTATGAAATACTCCTGCAAATATTAACTTAAGGTATTATGTAAATACAATAATTCCTTTAACTGGAATGTTTTCTCTAGTTTCATTATTATGACACAATAATTTATTTTTAAATAGGTTCACGTAATCACTGTGTCATAATAATTATTATTATTAAAAGTTTGGTCATTACGTTTTTAATAGATAGGGGCAAACATAAGTCGAACTTTTAATATAATTTTTATTTCTTTATTAGTGTAAGTGTAGTAAAGACCTTTTTTGAACTAGCCCTCTGCTGCTACACATATTTGCCAACATGAAATATTTTTTACTAGTTTTAATATTACTTTATAGTTTATATAATATACACATATTTCTAACTTATTGTACTGCAAATTGATCATATTCAGCCACTTTCTGTCTATCACTTGAATATGAAATTAACGGTTTCGTTCTTCCAATAGAAAATTTCGTATATAGAAAATTTCAAATATATTTAAAAAATGTTTCAAAGTAATCAATGAAGTATTAAAAAAGTAAACGAGAACGTTAATTATGTTAAGGTTCTCGTTTAATCTATATTAGTAATCTATGCAAATATTATAAGTGATAAAAATTTTTCTTAAAATTTCTTAAATGTCTCTATGAATTAAACCGATGGATAGAATGTAATTTGAAAGAAATTTAAGTTTAAAGTTCAAGGATTAAATATTAAATGTTATTTATCTAACATAAGATATTGCTGTATTGATTATATATATTAAGCGATATACAGTAGATATTTTTATAGATATTTACGACTTTTGTAATTGTAATTATTAATTTAAACGAATTTAAACTTTTAAAATCTATATATATATATATATGCACACATAATACACACACACATATATATATAGCCTATTAATCCAGCATATAGGGGGGACGGGGTAAATTCGGCATACGGGGCAAGTTCGTCAATTAAATTTTATTTGAAACAAAATAAAATGAGATTCTCTTTAGAGACTAGATAGTTGAGTTTTAATGACGGCTTGCTGAATGTGGTGTCTGTGTTGTTCTCCGACAAGCGTAGTTGAAATATCTAATAAGTTGTCTGCTTTATTCAATTTCTTATAATATTTTGCTTTCATTTATGTAAAATTGTCATGCTTTGTTATAATTCCATAATAACGAAAGTTATTATTTCTGTGAGAAGGATAAAACATTAACTTATTCACGTGGCCAGATCATGGCTTGGTACTCTATTTTCAGGGTTCCACTTAATGTTTCTAAATCATGACTATTGGGGCATCTTCGGTAGTGTTGCCGATCTTGTTCCTGATCGTGTTTTGCCGTGGTTTGATTTGGTCGCAAACAATAAACAACAAGCAGAAGAAATAGCTGAATCCCCATACAAGGCCACACTAGAAGCCAAAGATAAAGTTAAAAAATCAGGAACTTGCAGAAGGGCAATAGATTTGGAGAAATGGATTCGAAGTTCACTAAAAGAAAGGGGCAGAAAGGTCCTAAAGAACCGGAAAATGACGATGAAAATACTTATTGCATATATTGCAATGAATGATATGGAACTATTCAGGAAAAGTGGGTTATGTGCTGCAAGTGTGGGTTCATGTGGACTGTACAGAAAATGAGTTGGTTCAATTTATTTGCGATATGTGTAGGGCATAAACAATTTGCTGTTAAGCATATTTCATTACTACTGTTTGTTTGAGTTCACTAATTCATTTATATTGTTTTTAACTTGCATTAGGATGTTTTCAATTATTATCTGTTTGGTTTTTTTTTGGAATTAATTTTTGTTTACATTTTCTTTACTTTTATATGTCTTTTAACTCGAATTTCATTGTTATAATATTAAATAAATTTTTGGACTTGCATTTCTTTGATTTAATAGTGAATTCCAATTTATACATTGTCAATAACACAAATTTATATACCTGTCTATCTTGCCCCATTACTGTTGCCGAAGTTGCTCCTATACCAGAGGCAACTTCGGCAACTGCTATCTTTTTGTTGAATTTTTCCGTCCGATGGCTAGATTATTATTAAAATATATCAAAGACAAGTCTGTCCAATAAGGATCACCATTTATTTTGCGTTTCAGACATACACAATAATGGCGACAGGCCTTCCTTTTTAGGTTACATGCCGCCAAAAGGTAAAAACGTCCTTTAAAAAACACAAAACATCTTTTTATAAAGTTATTATTCTTCTGATTATTTTTATTTCCAAACTGATTTTAACCAGTTCTATAGTAAGGTAAGATTCTAGTAGACAATAAACAAAGCTTTTCTTTCAGTTTACAGCAATATTTGTTATACTAAATTTAAATTATTCTTATCGTGCCGAAGTTGCCCCTTCCTCCTCTAAGTATTTTTAATATAAACTACCAGTTTGAGCTTTTGCATTTTTTGTATAAAAGTTACATTTTAGATTTTTTTTCTGTGTAAAATATTTAAAATTATCAATATTTATAATTATTTGGTAGAAATCACTTTTAGGACATTTATTTATTCGTATATCAAAATACCTAAAAGTAACTTCTACGAATGTTTCCTACATCGCATGGATTTGGGAAAATCATAAAGAATTTGTGCATATTTTTTCAGAGAATTTATTTTCTTCACATCAAAAATGGAAATCAGAAAAATGAAGTCTGCATTTACTTGAAATCTTCACAATAAAAATAATCTACAGTTAAAAAATGTGTACAAGTATGTCGTTTTATAATTTTTGAAGCCGAAATCCATTAATTTTAAACGAAAGAAAATAAAAATAAACAAAAACTAAAAGAATTTTAATTAATTAATTAATTTAACATCGGACATAGGCAAGTTTTCTGATAAAACGGTTTTAACACAGCCGGAAAAACAAACCAATGACATAGCCCGTTTCAAATGAAATGAGTTATGCCATTGGCTTGCTTATTCAACTGTATTAAAGCCGCTTTACCGGGCAACGGTAGTTTAAAGATGAGCGTTTAGAAGCGATCCTGGTGGCGGTGAATTGAACTATTTTGTTGCACCAATTAGTTGTAATTTTCTGACCAATCTATTATCTCGAAGGCTGCGATTAAAATCAATTAAATTGTTGAATAGTAGGCTAAATAATGTGAATTGTGAAGTTATAAACGAGTATGTCCGCCGAGTTCAATGCTAAAAAAGCTTTGACATAAATAAAAAATTTAAACGTGTTTTTTGCAGAAAAATAAAAAAACTTTGTTGACATTTTTACAACTAAGATTTTTTTTTGGCCAACGAGAGCATATTTAAATGTAATATATTAAAATAATGTACGATTCTGTTATACATATTCGTATATAATAAAAATTAAACGTAATAATTTAATAAAACAAAGAAATATATAACAAAATAAGTCCAATTGTTTTTAAAATGGCTACGCGCGACAATAAAAACCGAATGAAAATCGATATAATGAGGCTTCTAAACAGTGAATTCGAAGTAAAACAATCAGATAAAATAAATGAACTGGCTGTGAAATTTTATGGGCCGAAAGAAACACTTTATGAAGGAGGAGTGTGGACAGTTAATGTGTATTTGCCCGATGATTATCCATATAAGTCGCCTTCGATCGGATTTGGGAATAAAATTTACCATCCAAACATTGATGAAGCATCGGGAACAGTTTGCTTGGATGCAATTAATCAAACGTGGACATCCTTATACGATTTATCGAATATATTTGAATTTTTCTTGCCTCAACTTTTAATTTATCCAAACCCTTCCGATCCGTTAAATGTGGAGGCCGCTTATTTGTATACACATTATCCGCAAGATTACATAAATAGGGTAAAGGAATTTATTCAGAAATATGCTAATAAAGAAATTAATGAAGAAAACGAACAGGAAGAAACTAGTAGCAGCCAAAGCTTAAGTGATATTTCTGATGATGATGATTTAGTAGAAAAAAATTAAAGAAATTGCTTTTTATTGCAATACAAATGTACAAATCAAAATTAAAATGATAAAGTATAATAAATAAATTTGTATAATATTGCTGTTATTTCATTTTGCATTTAAACAAATTTTAATACAAGAACTAATATTATCGTTATTGAGAAACTGTCGTTTTTATCCTTTGAAGCTTTAGAAGACACGTAAAAAAATATAACTTTTTAGAGTCTATTCTTTTTATCCTTTTAACAGTCCAACTCAGAAGTAACAGCAAATTGGCTTGAAGATATAACTAAATCTTCGTTAAAACAACAATTATAGATTATTAAAAAATTTACACAAAGTTTAAAATGATCAAAACGCCGACCTTTTATTTTAGGATTCGGCGCTTTCACAATAAAACAATGATAAAAATTTTCCACAATATCTACCGTGTATTGTAGCCATAGCATTGCATTTTAACTGCTTCGAATCATCGGTTGTCTTTTCGGGTGATCACAAAAAATTTTTGCATAAAATAATACACTATTTGCATAAATTTTAGATATTTTAAAAGCAAAGAAAATAATTTGCATAATTATTTAACATAGCACTAAACTACTTCTTGGATATAGTAGACCAAATGTACTAGTAGGCACTTGCGACCTCCAATGTTTTATTCAATAGGTAAACTTTAGTGAACGTAAAATAATTTTAATGCATAAAGTAAAACAACGCAATAAATTCAAAATTTTTAACATTTTGCGTACTAACGATAATGAAAGTGAAGCATGTAATAACAGTCACGTGACAAAATTTAAACGTTTTGTAAACATTGCAAATATATTTGAAGTTTTATATTTTTATGAAATATACACGTTAATACGATTAATTTAGGATACAAATTATCGTACATCGCAAAAGATTTTAATAATAGACCGCATGGTAGTACTATTAGCCACGTGACCAAGGACGCCGATACATTGGCGCACATGCCCCCTTTTCATCTTTTTTCTAATCCTAATTATCAATAAACAACAGAAAATTCACTTCTAGTTATTCTGCAAATATAAAAGAAACGAATATAACTTGTGACATCGTCATAATGCTGGGCTGCAATGCTCTCCATTTTAGTAGTGCCTGTAAATCATGCTTTTTTTGATAAAAGTTGAGTCATGCAGGTCTACAGTATCTAACTCCGTTCTCGAGATTAAGGCAGGACAGGACAGACAGAGACAGACAAACGAATGCCAGTAGATCTGCAAGTTTAAAACTGCAATTTGAAAATTACAAATCAACTAGTGAACTATATTTGTCCATTGTTCTGCACGACTTTGTCGTATGTTAACCAAAACTTGGCCTTGAAAACAATATTGTTCGCCTTGATGGATGCGGAGCATGTAGTCTGGCGCTTCGGTGCTCGCTTTCGAACGCACTTCAGCACATGCTTAGGGACGAGCCCCTAAAACTATATAAAATCAAGTACTCCACGAATAGTCAATCAAGTGGACTACTCAAAACCATCATAGTCACTTAGGAAGAATAGTTAAACGCGATAGTCTTCGTGGAGAATGAGGCGTGACTCCTGATTGCGCCTGGAAGTAGGCTGATTTCGGGGGCTATATCTCGCGAAGGGTCACACATGAAGGTATGGTTCCTTTTACTTTTTTGCTCCTAAGGGTAAGTTCTGGTTAACCCCCTCCCCCTTTCAGTGTGGACATCATTTAAAGACAGCCCCTTACGACAGAGGAGTAAAACTATAAATATTACCAACAAATGTACAATTTCATGGAATGGAAAAAATCCATGTAATGAATCTAAATGAAAAGCAGTGTGTCATAATAATGATAAACTTATCAAAAATAGTTTAACAATAAGTAAATATTTTAATGTTCAGAATAAACAATACTATTTTATTTCTTGTTATTATATATGAACAAAATCAGAATAAAACACAATGTGTTTCAAGTGAAATTGAGTTCTACATAATAGAAATTTAATGAATTTTACAGTTCAATAATTATGAAAGTGGTGTAAGTCCATTTATGGCCCAGAAAAAATATATTAGTTTAGTTAAATTCACATAGAAGTATTTATGCAATCAACTTACATATTTCTAAAGTCATAAAAATATTGTCAAACTTAGTACACTTTACAGTAGAGCGTCGTTTATCCGAAAGCCGGTTATCCGAAACGTCGGTTAACCGAAAGCATTTTAGTCGGCAAATTTAAATTTTCGCTAGTGCTGGGCGCTGCAATCTTTGGATATATCTTGGACTACTCCAATATTTTTTTTTTGTTGGTGTGTGTGGTTTAGCTGGCAGCCCTGGCATTTTTGTGTGGTGTTTTTCTGAGGACTGTGTCGTGCTTAATCGAACGTTTTTGATACTAGATCAACTTTTAAAGTATATATTTTTTGGTTTTTATTTTTTTCAATATATTTATTTCGTTTGTAAAAAATAAAGAAATAATTTTTAACGATACAATAGCCACGATTATTATTTTAAGAAGTTTACGTTAGGCTGAACATCGACGAAAATTCAACGCGAAGCTACACGCAACGGAGAAAAATTTCAACACAGGATAGGTTAATAATTTTTTCGCACATAATCGATTATCCGAAAATAAGTTATCCGAACAACCCCAGTCCCCAATTGATTCGGATAAACGACGCTCTACTCTATTTATATTTTTGAATCAACTAAAATGCGAATGTTTAAATATCTCGAAAGAAGAAAAAATGGATTTATACCACTTNCTCTTGAAAACGTTGGTAGTGATAGATATTTAGCTGATAAATTGGTATAATATAATTTTCATGAACCACATCTATTAGTGTAAAGTAAGAATTAATAGGAAAATGATCCGATAAGTCACAATTTAGTACTTGGATTTTGGAGCATAAATCAACTAGAAGTTCTGAGCATATAAACAAGTCTATTGTAGAGCTTCCTGAAGTGGTTATACACGTAAACTCGGATGGATAATCGTTTTCTATTCTACCATTGAGAATATATAGTTGTGCTTGAGTAGTCATTTTTATTAAGTCAAGTCCCATTTTATTTGATTTAATATCTTTGGATTTGCGAAAATTTTGGATTTTTTCATTTGGTCCTTTATATATTAAATCCATGTTTTGTGCTATACGGGCGTTGAAATCTCCAGTTATTATAATAAAAGGAAAAGCTACTCTTAAAGATTCATATATCCGAAATATTTCAAAAAGAATATTCTGTTGTTCGGGAGGAACATATACTAACATAATAACCAAAATTTTATTTTTCAAATTGTTTGTTTCTAGACTGTTAGTTCGTAGATGAGCAATAATATAATTGTTATTTTTCTGGGTATATATAATTTCTCCCAATGATTTTTTAATTATTAAACCTAAACCCCCAAAAGGACGTCCCGGTCCCTTTGGTTTTTGAGCCATTTGCGTAATTATATGATAATTTTCATTCTGTTTGATCAATGATGTAGGAAAAGTTGTCATCCAAGTTTCTGTGATTGCTATTATATCAGATTTCTTTATCATCAATATAAAGTCTTTTGTATTAATTTTACTCTTTAGCCCTTGAGAGTTCCAATTAGTTATCACAAGCTGGGAGATTATATAGTTAGAGGTAGAATCAGGAAATTTTCCGTTATTATTATATTTATTGGGTAAAGAATTTAGTAGTTGGGTCTTCTTAAGATTTAGTTCTTGTATAGGAGTAGTTAAATTGGACCTTTGTCATTGAGTAGAATTCTCTGTAATAAAAAATGGTTTGAAAGAATCCTGGAGTACCAACCCTTCCAATACATAACTATATGTCAAAGAAAATTTATCCAACAGTATGGTATCGCCTCGAAGTTTAGGATCTTTGCCAGTTTTTCTTAATTCACTTAGAAAAGGAATTAGTTGTTTCCGTCTTGTTCTAGATCTTTTAGTGAGGTCTTGTGCTATTTGAGTGTCTTTCCATTCGTTCTGTATATTTTGTTGTTTCATTTTTACAAATTTTGAGTAAATATAATCTCTTATTTGGATATTTTTAATGATTATTTTAATTGTTGGATTCTGTGTTTTTGTTATCGGAATAATTGCTATAATATCGTCTATTGTGATTTCCTGTAAATCTAATGTTTCATTTATTAAGTTGAACACTTCTAGTTTAGTAGGACTTTTTTTACTTGGATATCTAAATAACATTATATTATTGCGGTGTTGCATATTAATCATATTGTCCATTTGGTATTGCATATTTTCGTTTTCTATTTTTAAAGTATTAATTTGTTGTTCAAGATTTATTATTTTATTATTCATTTTTAGATTTTGATTTTTAGATTCTTGAATATTATTGCGTATCTGGTCCAGATCTTCTTTAATAATGGTCATTTGGTTCAATATTCTAGTGTTAGAATTGTTAATTAGTTCTGAAATTTTGTTCCATAGTGTCATGCTCGCTATATCGGATATATTTTCCAATTTTCCTGGTGAAGAGGATAGCATATCCAATGACTCACCTGATAGTTGCGTCCTTGGAAGTGTCGTTTCAGAGTTCAAATTTATATTTGTCGAGGATGTTTCTGGAGAGATTCTTTCGACATGAGTATTGTAGTCTGTAATTAGCTTGGTATTAGCAGTCGAAGCAGATTCTTTCCTGTTAACTGACTTTGATCTTTGAAGTGGTGGTCGACCTCGTTTCACCGGCGAACGTTGCATATTAATTATATTATTCGACTAACCAACACTGATAATAATATTGCACAACACAAAATCAAAAAAATTAACTAGTTTTAATCTGTAGAATAAGTTCTTTGTCTGTTTTTGAGGTGAACAGAAAAATACGCCAACAGCCTCGGCTGACTGAAGCGCCCCCCCCACATTATATTATTATATTTATATCAATGATTGTTAATCTGAATATCGGATACAGGATTACTGTAATTCTAAAAAATAAACTCTTACCTTAGCGATTCTCTTTCTTCGTCTTCCTATCTGGATATTTTACATTTATCTCATTCGACGTTTGACGTATGAACTGATTAAACAATATATCTAAAATGAGATAATGAATTCTCTAGTATAACATTTTTTCCCGGTTTATGGGCTCTATTCATTTGATATGAGTGAATATACTTATAAAAGTTTGGCTGTAATTTTTTCAGGTATGTTAATTTATTATATTTGATTAAAATAACCTAGTAGCATATATTTATTTTGTAGTATAGATAGATAGATTTCAGATTTACGTTTTCATGAAAAACATGAGTAATTATCTCAAATTACTTTTTGCTTGGATCAGTTAAAATAGCATTTTTCCGATTTAATACTGTTTTTAAAAATTTACAAAATACTGTAGTTTTTTATTCTATTTGTTCTTTGTAGTTATTTCTTTGTAAAATTTCTCAGAAACGAAAAGTATGAAGATTTTTAAATATTATGCTGGACATAATTTACTTGCATAATTTCGTATTAAATTTTACTTTCTCTTAACATAAAGTAAAATTTCTGAATTTTCGGAAACTGAAAGAGCTACAATTAAGATTTCATATGTACTTTTTTTGCTTTCATGTATAAAATTTTTCGAACTTTAACTATTCCAAAATGGAAAGTGATTAATAATTAACGGGTGATCGTAATTAAAACACCCTTATTCAACATTGTATAGAGATATTTTGCAGTCCAAATGCAACTAAATCGGTTAATTCGCATCCTGAAATGTTGCCATTTCAGGATGCGAAAGACATTTCTGTACAACAGCGTACCAAAAATCATCATTATGACACTCTTGACTTAATCTGCGTGATTTTTGGCTTTGGGACATTTAAAAATGTGGTTTATCGAAACTATATTGCAAATTTGAATGACAGCATCATTTACGAAATGTCAATATACCAGATTTGGTTGCATTTGGATTGTTAAATATCTTTCCATATAGCATTAAATAGGGATACTTTAATTCCGATCGGCCAGTATTATGAAGCTGTCATCGACATGCCGACTAATTGTATTTATACAAAATAATAAAAACGGTAATTTTGTTTGTTTGCATTCGTGATTTTCTGTTTTTAATTTATAATTTATTGCACGTATTCTTATATCAGAAACGTGTCTGTAATATTGTATCAAATTTTATTTATTAAAGTGAGTCTACACGACGACACTTTAATGTTTAGATCTACTGTGCACAGTACACTGAAGTATCATCGTTCAGATAGTGCCCAGATTTGTGTCTCCAGACTGACTATGCGATGCTTGGCAACTAGTGTCAGTGTCGCACAAATTGTGTGAATAGATCACTATCTGGTGTTCAATATGCTCTAACCGATTCCAACCGGCGCGAAACTTTCGTAGTGTTGCAATGCAAAGTTCGGCCGGCCAGATAACCGAGACAGTTAAAACATCAGCCTACCGCTCTTGAAAGACTCGGGATCAATAGTGGGTCCGGAAGTAACCGAAGTCCGATAAACTACATTTGCCATTGTAAATATGTTTAAAAATAACATTTCGAAATTCGAACAAATAAATTTTAATTTTTTTATGTCAATAAGCATGCTACAGGAACTTTAGCCCTCCCCTTTTATCCGCCATTGCCCGGGATCAAACCCGGGCGGTCGACAAACCTCAGGAATTTTTCATGTGAGGTGTGTCGATCTAGTCCCTCACTGTCTGGCCTTTCTGTTGTGGGCCTAGTGGAACATACGATGGGCTTGTTAAAAGGCCCTCTCAGTGCTCATAGAACAGAAATAGTTAGATGAAAAAGAGATAAAAGAGTATAAAATAATAATAAATCACACAAGCAATTTTCATGAGTACTAGCACACATTAATAATCTAGTTAATTCACGTTGACTTATACTGACTGTATAAGTCAACATGAATTAACTAGATTATTTTTTTACCATACTGACTATATGGTAAAAACTAATCTAGATTAAGTCACTGCTGTGATGTCATATGTAGACAGCTTACAGATGATTAGGCGATAATGCCCATCTATTTTCTTTCGTGTTCTAATATCTATGCATTCTTTCAAAATAACTTTATTAATACTTTTAGTAACTTTAAAAATTTATAAGTATTGTATTTTCTAGGTAATACCTTCTAAAATATCTTCACAAGAATTTATCAATATAAGACCGATAATGGCATTTATCAATCTCATGTCATTCACTTAGGATTACAGTGATTTAATCTGAAGTGAATGACATCAGATTAGATCGTTAAAAGTGGTTGAATTGTTAAAGGTAAATCGAAATAAGCTCTTACCTATAGATAATGTTTTTGATTTTGTTCTGCTTCATCTAAATATTTTAAATTTTTTAATGATTAGGTTAGATTCCGATATCAAACTTAATATTCAATTCTATTTTCTCTTAGAAAATCTAGCTTAGATTCATACTTTTGTTATTTCATATATTTACATTCATTCCACAAAACACCTAAGTTTGTGTTTTATTCTTTTTGGCCTGTGATCACTAAAACAACTTTTTTTTTCAATTCCAAGTCTTTCGTGGTTTTGGCAACCCACAATGGGGTGGCCGGGCGGTGAAGGACTGAACCCGAAAAAACTCCTGGAATTTTTGACCGTCCCGATTCGATTTCGGGTTTTCCAGAGTGGTAGACTGATGACTTAGTAGCCTCGGCCATCTGGCCATCCGGTGCCACATATTATACTAGATTTTTCAGAGCGTAAGTGATAGCAGGACCGGTTGGCCGAGGCGGTTAAGGCTTCATCTAGTGCTCTGGGATATCATGAATCGAATTCTGCAAGCAACTCCAGGTATTTTTCATGGGGGATTGTTTTATATGCACAGGAACTGTCCATAAATTACGTAACGCAGATCTGGATGGGTATGCAGATAATCATTACAATGCGTCACAACGAAGTGTGACGCATTGTAATGTGTTTATTAGAACGTTGAGTAATGCTATGATCTCAACCCTTGAATAAAAGAGTGATACATTTTTGTTTTCCGTAGAGTTGCAGAACAAACTGTATATAATTAATAAAATAGCATAACCTTCGCTATTCCGCGCTGTGTATTGCACCTTAACAATTCAGGGGATTGATGTAAATAAGCATTGCGTATTTTTGGAGTAAGTATTAATTCAAATATCAGAAATTTAGCTTTTATGTCCATTTGGAAATAAGCTGCTCAAATATAAATGATTTCAGTAAAATAGTTTTATTATATTATTTGCAATTTTATAACCTTTATTAAATTTATTTTGTCTTTTAGATTCAGTTTAATAAACAACAATTTCTTTGACTTTTTAAATAAAAGTGTAAGTATAAATTTATATTTCTTATTAGTTAATATTAGTTTATAAATATTACTTAAAATTATTTATAATCTCGACAATATACGATAAAGATATATGCATTTGTTATACTGTATATTGTATATGTAACAAATGCATTTATAAATGCATTTGTTTATACAGTATAAATTTATCTCAATATCAGATGTAGTCAGTAGCGTAGCGTAGGGGGGCGGCAAAGTTACGTTTTAGGAGGCGGCAAAATTTGACAATAAATAATAATAATATCTTGTAAGAATTTGAATCATTTTATTTCATATTTTCGTCCACCTACGATTCTGACCGAATGAAATGAGCACGGAATAGTGGGAATAGNGAACAAATGATCGGATAACGAACACTTTCGCGAAAGATTTTTATGTTCGGACAGCGAACACATGATCGGATAACGAACACCCCACAGAACAAACAGAAGAAGTAACGTAAAATAATGAATACCGATTGGTCTTCTTTTGTCTTCGGGCAACAATTCGAAACTTTTCGGAGTGTGGGAGACGTCGACATTGACGCTCAAGCCGGTATATACCGATCGGATAGTATTCCTTCGAACTTTAATTTAATTTAAAACTCTCCCTTGTAATTCCAGTCTTTTATATTTCTGACAAAACAATTCTTTTATGTATTCACGAGACTGTCCGGTAGGCACTCGTTAAGTCTCGTCTGTTTTTCTTTTCGAAAGATGAGAGTATAATAGCAAAGGTAGAGAGTGGGCAGAAGATGCCTAATGTTGCTGGGCAGTATGACTTGAACAGGTCTACATTAGGCTGCAGTTCAATTTTATCTAAGAAAGATACAGTATTATCAAGAAGACTCAAGCAGCTTAAGAAATAAAACAAAATTCACATCTGAGAAATAAAGAACATCGAAGAGTTCATAATGGAATCTGAAACTGATCTGACGGCAGAAGAATGCCAAGAAACTATGCAAGATATTTTATTTTCTGAAAAAGAGGATTAATGCCGATATCTGCTATTAGACATCTTTTGAAGAAGTGGGAGGATGTCAAAACAACGGTCTTAGAATGGCCTTAGAGGTTAATAGGCTTGTGGATCTCTACAATTACAACGCTATTAATTATTTCTGAAAAACCCTGAAGAAGAGAGAAAAGCAATCGACATTAGACAGATTCTTTAACCACCTACAAACGGAAAAAACATGACTAATAATAATGCAAGACTGTGTATGTATGTATTTTTATTATTATATATAAATAAACTTAGTAAGAAAGTATATATTTTTTCATTTTTGGGGATCTCCAAAACGAATTAATTAAATTCCCATTAAAACCTATGGTAAATCGATAATCGGTTAACGAACAATTCGGATAGCGAACAAAGTCTTGGAACGGATTATGTTCGTTAACAGATCACCTACTGCATTACGAAAGTCGTTATAAACATAATATCCAGAAAACTCAAACATTTTATCTAAACAATAATTCTATAGTTTTCAAAACAGATAAAGATAAACACGTAATTATTGCAGAAAAGGCATGGATAATTCTGAACACTACGGAACAAGCACACAATGATTTGTTCGTAAGCTTAATATTTTTAATTTTTTATCAAGTTACTCACTATGAAAGAACTAAACACTACTTAAAGTTCATTTAAAAATAAATTTCATACAAATTATAAAAATGCTGTATCAAAATATATTTGATATATATATTTTTTCTTTTAATTTATCTATTTTCACCTGGGTGCATTAAGGTAAAATTAAGATATTCGTTCCCGAGTTCTGGCAATAGAATTGCGGTTAGGTGACCGAAGCGATAAAGGCGTCCGTCTATTGCTCTGGGGGTCGAAAAGGCTCACCAGTGACCAAGCGGTTTCGTTCCCTGAACGCTAGTTCGGTCGTGGTTTTGCGCCTCGCCAGGACGGGTTGGCCACGTAAAGTTTTCCGATTTTTCGCTATGTCTCTAACGCCCAAGTAGGGACCAGTTACCCTTAAAAGACTTTCCGGAAGGCATTTCCCCGGCTCTTCGCGAGTAATTTCGTATGGTCAAGCAAAACGCTTTGGCCGGCTTCTAGGAGGATAAGCGCATTATGCAATAATCTCCATATTAATCCCGATACCACTGACGAGGGGGTCGAAAAAACTCCAGGAAATTTTCAGGAATAGTCTGTCCCGGATATATNAATATATTGGATATATATATTTTTTCTTTTAATTTATCTATTTTCACCTGGGTGCATTAAGGTAAAATTAAGATATTCGTTCCCGAGTTCTGGCAATAGAATTGCGGTTAGGTGACCGAAGCGATAAAGGCGTCCGTCTATTGCTCTGGGGGTCGAAAAGCTCACCGGTGACCAAGCGGTTGCGTTCCTAGAATGCTAGTTCGGTTGTGGTTTCGCGCCTCGCCAGGACGGGTTGGCCACGTGAAGTTTTCCGAGTTTTCTCTATGTCTCTAACGCCCAAGTAGGGACCAGTTACCCTTAAAAAACTTCCCGGAAGGCATTTCCCCGGCTCTTCGCGAGTAATTTTGTATGGTCAAGCAAAACGCTTTGGCCGGCTCCTCGGAGGATAAGCGCATTATGCAATAACCTCCATATTAATCCCGATACCACTGACGAGGGGGTCGAAAAAACTCCAGGAAATTTTCAGGAATAGTCTGTCCCGGATATATCAGGCCCGTCACACGGCCGTCTTTGCGGGCTTGGCCGAGCCCACACCGGGCCTGAATAAAAGACCCTTTTAGTACCCACAGGGTGAATAAAAAGAAAAGCTATTATTATTTAATACGGATTATAATTTATTAATATTAATATGAAAAAATATCATTATTTTGTACAGATTAAGCAGTTTGATATTTGGTATATGACTTATTTTTATTTATAAATAAAATTTTCGTAAATGTTTTTGATAATATATAGCCAGATGGCGTTTTCGAAAATATGGCTACCTCAAATGAAAGCGTGTTTCATTTTGGAATTAAAAACGTCTTAAAAAATTGGACCGCTTTGCAAGTAAGTTTTGAAAATTGAAACAAATGAAAACGCTGTGATTGTGGATTATAATTTAAACGATAATATCGATATTGCGGTTGCATAAAAAAATTATTGTAAACGAGATATATTCAATACCAATGATAAATCCAACCAACATTCCTTCCATAGCTCTTTTTGTTGGCCAAATAAAATATACAGTAAAACCTGTGTAAACTGGAATGGCATGGTATCAAATATTTGTGTAAATATTTTAACTTTAACATAATCAGAAGAAAGAAATACTTAGAAAACCCAGAAACTGTACAATTAATTACTTCACAAATATGGGATTTCCATTACACAATTCAGAATTTCCATTACACATTTTGTGTCCAGTTACACATTAGAATATTCACTGCAGTTGGCATATGCACATATGCACATCTAAATTATCTGTATCTACAAAGTTTTGTTTGTGAACAATGATGAAATGGATATACACACCATTGGCCCATTGCTCAATGTTATTTTAGGCTCACCGGTTAAAGTCCAGTTGCATGTACCGTCATGGTGGCTCATCTCTGATTCCAGCAAACAAAAGAAAGGAAACAGTGGGGATGCGCGTTCTAACCTAACCTAACCTATTCTAATAAATTACCATAATTATTACCAACCAAATGATTAGATTAGGTTAGGTTAGGTTAGAACGTGCGTCACCACTGTTTGCTNGAATATCAATAAAAATTTATTATTATTATTATTATTAAAAATTATTAAATACTAAATTAATACTAAATAAATTAAACTTAAAAATAAATTTAAAAATAATAAAACAATAATTAAAACGCTGATCTTTACCTCAAAACAGAAACCGAAACTAAAATTAAAAATAAAACTAAAATCAAATCAACAATTAGTAATTCTTTGAGATAAATTGATAACGTTGGTTTTATGCGCAATTACTGCTTTATTGATGAATCAATTTTTTAAAATTAACACATTAGTGTTTTAAAAACCAAACTATTGAGTTCGTTTCGATCTTCTCTTTATTTTGTCTTTATAATATTTCAAGATTTTCAAGTTACTCGCCTTCCATTGACGAATACCTTTATCACGAAGACATCTAAATATTAAAATTAATTACTTAAATTAAAATATTTAAATTAATTACACAATTAGTTAATACTAATTATAACTTAAATTTTAATTGAACATTATTTCGTGTTGTTTTCAATATAAGCCTGTTACTGAACATTAAAATTTCAGATATATCGCCACTCCTACATTCGAAACTAAAAGATAAAATGAATAAATCGAGGCCTATATAATGATGATTATACTATAGTCAAGTATAAGTCTTACATTATATTATTATTATTATACAAATGTTTTATTGTATTAAGAAAAAATCTTGTTACAGGGGGATTACAATAAAAGTTACATACAAAAAAAGTTAGTACATTTTCATNATAAAATTTTCGTAAATGTTTTTGATAATATATAGCCAGATGGCGTTTTCGAAAATATGGCTACCTCAAATGAAAGCGTGTTTCATTTTGGAATTAAAAACGTCTTAAAAAATTGGACCGCTTTGCAAGTAAGTTTTGAAAATTGAAACAAATGAAAACGCTGTGATTGTGGATTATAATTTAAACGATAATATCGATATTGCGGTTGCATAAAAAAATTATTGTAAACGAGATATATTCAATACCAATGTTAAATCCAACCAACATTCCTTCCATAGCTCTTTTTGTTGGCCAAATAAAATATACAGTAAAACCTGTGTAAACTGGAATGGCATGGTATCAAATATTTGTGTGAATATTTTAACTTTAACATAATCAGAAGAAAGAAATACTTAGAAAACCCAGAAACTGTACAATTAATTACTTCACAAATATGGGATTTCCATTACACAATTCAGAATTTCCATTACTCATTTTGTGTCCAGTTACACATTAGAATATTCACTGCAGTTGGCATATGCACATATGCACATCTAAATCTTCTGTATCTACAAAGTTTTGTTTGTGAACAATGATGAAATGGATATACACACCATTGGCCCATTGCTCAATGTTATTTTAGGCTCACCGGTTAAAGTCCAGTTGCATGTACCGTCATGGTGGCTCATCTCTGATTCCAGCAAACAAAAGAAAGGAAACAGTGGGGATGCGCGTTCTAACCTAACCTAACCTATTCTAATAAATTACCATAATTATTACCAACCAAATGATTAGATTAGGTTAGGTTAGGTTAGAACGTGCGTCACCACTGTTTGCTGGAATCAGAGATGAGCCACCATGACGGTATACGTATCTGGACTTTAATCAGCTCACCAACTATTGCTCGCATTATGTGTACAATGTAAAATCTAGTGTTCTGTTAAATTACACTCTTCTCCTTCCTATCTGACACTTCAATAAAAAAAATATTGGCCAAACACTTTCTGTACTTCTGAATATCCAATGTCCCTCTCTCCACTATCCTCTGTTGTATTTTCAGTGAAAATATTTTGATTTATCTCTTTTCACAATTGGTTTGCCACTATTGAGATTTTTGACTTGTGGTCCCTTTTGAGTTTAATAGTTTTCAGTGGCTCCCCCCCTAACTGTAGCTTGGAAAACTTAAAACATAAACATTAAAAACTATTAAACTAAAATATAAACCTATTGAGTAGACATAAATTTTAATAGTAAACATCATTAAAAAAAAAGGACATGCTTTGCAAACACATGCAAGATTCAAAATGTCTTTGTTTACGAAAACCAAAATGGAGTTCCAATGTCAATTGGGAAGCTGGAATCATTTAGCAATGAAAATGTCTATCAAAGAGTCTTAATTGAATTCTAGCAAGATTTAATTTAAAATAAAACATCTGGACTAACATTTTCAATCTGCAAATGGAGATCATCTTCACATATTCAATGATGGAATGCTTGAATAGAACAATGATGTGTTTTGAAAAATTAAATAAAATAATTTTTGAATACATAAAAAAATAAGATAAAAGAGGTACAGAAATAAAACTAAAAAGTAACCAATCAAATTATATAAGCATAAATAAGAACATTCCATTATAATATCCTTGCGTCATGATGATATGTTATAGTTGGTCTCGTGATCATATAGGGATTACCATATGTAAGATGTTCATCTTTAAAATTAATGCAATGACCCTTATTTTGGATTTAACTTTTTAAATGTGAAATTGGTCAAAATCATCCTTATCAGTTCAAAAGAAAATCGATCAGTGGAAAAGTTGCTTGACTAGTTTTGCTGTATAAGTTCCCCTAGTAGACTGAGGGGTAAAAACAATTTAGTCTCTAGCCACAAAGTAGGAGAAAGTTTTCAGAACTTAAAGAGTTAGTTTTTAGTTTTTGNAATGCCATCGCCGACTCGTGTCGCGACAGGATTGGTCGAATCTAGACCAATAGCGGATATTGCACAAACCGTTGAGTTTAAACGAGCAGCGGACCTACTAAAAACCATTTATTATTTAACGTCCATACAAATTATATTTATATTAATGATGCCTCCAAAGTTCAGCAAATTTTTCGCAGAAAAATAATTTATCAGGAAACACGCGCGCCCCGTTCGATGCGCCGCTCCACGACGAAAACAAGCTTAAGCAATGGCGTCGTCGAACTGTGCACACTCGGTAAGTAATCCTACAATTTTTTGGTTTATAGCATAGTTTATATGGATTATTCTCAAAAAAATATGCGTATTTTGGAAATGTTGAGTCAAATTAGTCTAGAATCGATTAATTTTATGGAAGAAAACCTTTCAAACAGCCGTAGTTTGTAAACTGCATGCTTGCCGGGCTGTGATTGGCTCATGTAATTAAGGACTCGTAGAACATCAATTTCATAAAGAACGGAACGTATCTACCGTGTTATAGGGGGGGTCGACTGTATATATACTGTATTTTGGAACGTCTTGGGATTGCAACTGCTATATGGTATATAGTATGATGTGGAAGAAACATAATTGTCTGACTTTTGATGAAAAATTAAAGTGCTGGATAATTTAAACTCTGAAGTTAACAAAAATAATATGCAAAAAGTACGAATTGTTAAATCTCAGGTGTACTATCTTCAGTTAATTAAAGCAGTTCGGAAGGAAAGATGTCTGAAGAAAGACTGATGTAATATGAACGGTGAATTTGAGAAACAATTTGTCGTAGGAAAATCAAAATTATCCAGATGTTTTGGCAAAATTAATTAAAAATAAAGCTGCTAGTGACATGGGAATTTAATGCAAATGACTGGATGACAACCACGATAATGGAGAACTAGCTACATAGGTTCAATGAGAAAAAGAAAAATAGAGGTGTTTATTATTGCTGAAGAGGAAGACAATCTTTCAGCCAGCAACCAACCTCAAAGATTTCCTTTTAACCAAACCACCGAAACTGAAGAAAGCAAAGAAATACAGTTCTTAAATAGTTTGAGCAAGAATTTGTAATGCAATGAAGACTATGACGTTGAAGTAACAACAAAAGAACGAGCAGAAAGAAAAATTTCACTTGTCCTTTTTTGGCTCTCTACTTAGTTTAAAAATTAAAGATGCTCTTTGATTTTCAAAAACAAAGAAAAAAAATTGTAACGATTTTAAATAAACAATTATTTGATTTCCATTAACTTTAAAGAAGGAAGGGAAATCGGTGGCCATATTAACTTAATATGACGCGAAGTTATACTGTTGGAAATGAGCTTTGTTTTTTAATGATTCCAAATGAATAAAATGATTATTTTTTCCTTATTACCAAAGAACCAAAGTTCATTCATTGTTCAGAAAAAGTTTTTGAAAATTCCACCAGGAAAATTTTACGAAGTTTGGCATTGTCATATTGCCATCAGTTACTTTATTTTATACAAATAAGTAGTTAATTTCTAATTCATTACAAATTATTTTTAACAATGCAAACTGTTATGTATACAGTAAATTATTATGGGTACTTAAAATATATTGTTATAGAAAAAAGTTTTTTAATTGTTATCTTATCATTTAATTAAAGGTCTTCAAAAATATGAAAAATTTAATAAGAAACAAAATGATGGCATTCGCATACAAAAATGAAGTTCCTCTCCAGCAGCGTTTAAACGAAGGTGAAAAAATCAGAAAGAATTATCCAGATCAGGTTCCAGTGATTGTGGAGAAATCTCCCAATTCGACAATCGGTAATTTGGACAAAAAGAAATACTTGGTGCCTTCGGATTTGACAGTGAGTCAATTTTATTTCATAATAAGAAAAAAAATCAACTTGCGTCCTGAAGATGCTTTTTTCTTTTTCGTCAACAACGTAATTCCTCCAGCCAGCGAAACCATGGGCTCACTGTATCAACGATATCATGAAGAGGACTTTCTTTTGTACATTTCTTACGGAGACGAAAGCGTTTACGGTCATTAAGAACTTTACAGCTGATAAAGCATTTTAGCAAAATTTTATTATTGAAATAAAAGAAACAAAATTTCGTTTGTGTTTTATTTTTCATGTTAAAATATTCTTATACAAATGTAAATTAATTCATTGCAAATATTATATAACGAATGTATAAAATATAGAAGTTGTCTGTTCACTCTGTAATCTCTAGAATATCATACATTAATTATCGTGTACATTTTAAATATATGATAAATAAGTAATTAGATAATGAATGTCGTTATTGGCATGAATAATATTAAATGTGTATGTGTATGCGATCTGAACTGATATTTTTACTCTTTGTAATATAATTGATTTCCAACGATCAAACAAATCTCTCGGCTAAATCTTACTTATTAGACACTAAGTTGTCTTAAATCATCATCATTAATTAACCCCGTGCTCATCGCCCATTAGTGTATGATGCCTTTTCCACCATTTCCTTTCATTTTTCTCTATTCATTGCCAAGTTTCTCAATTCCTGTACTGTACATTTGCTCCACACCACTTCTTCATGTCATCAATCCATCTCTATATGCCTGCTTCTTTTATTAGATCCATCCATAATATTATAGACTAAAAAATTTAGCAGATTAATAATACTTAGATATGATAAATAAGCTAAAAGTATTACTTTATAGACTGAAAGAAATTTACCTCGTACCACAATTCTTTTAATATCAATTTATTTTTTCATTTATCAGTTGGTATTCATGCTCAATAAATAAAAACTATGTACACAGCCTATATTTACTGAGGTTATATGTGTATAGACATTATGTATAACTAATATTTGTTTAATTAATTAAAACAAATTCCCTAATAATTAGGGGATGTGCAACTATCTATACAGCTTAAAGTCGCTTAGTGTATTAGCTTTCCTTACGTGTATCTGGCCGATTCACTTATCTCCGAAAGATGATAAGCATTGCTTTCATGGTAAGTACGTACAGCATAATACAGTACTAATCTAGACTTAAAAATACATAAAATACTAAATTTCTGCTGCTGTCTCTATGGCACCTGTTTAGAAAGGTGCTGCCTATTTACTATCAGGTAAAAAAAACCAGTAACGAGTTGCTTAACTTTTCCAGCAACATTTGGTGACGCCATCTGTATGATACTTTATTTAAAAATCTTTTTTAACTATTATAAAATGGCAAAAAGCTTAATTTTGAAACTAGGGATGAGTTTTATAAAAAAAATTGTAAATGCTAATAACGAGTAAAGTCGTCATTAAGTCCGACACTACCGGAGATACACACGACTCTATCTCCCACGCCCTCAATCTTTACTCACCAAAATTTAATAGCATTAAACCCACTAATAAACAAACCTCCCTGCAAAATTTCAGAAATTTTTGAAAAAAAGTATGGAAGTTATTAACCTTCAAAGAGGGTGAACAAAATCGTCTACTAAAACATCGCAACGTTTTGCATTTCTCAACGTTTCAAGGTTTCCTGAGTCCAAAAATGTAAAAATCTGGGGAGGGTCATTTTTTGACCGATCGCTATACTTTCCCCTGTTATATATAACAGCCGAGAAAGTAAAAACAAAAAGGCATGTTGCTTTAGGTGTTTGGCTAGTGCTGCAACTTTTTGTACACCGCTTCCTGCGGGATAAATGATATAGAGGAATAAGGGGAAAATAACACAGAATGTCGTTTTACCCTTAAATACGTTTATGTATCTTCAAACTATATCTAATGTAAGATGTCTCCCAACGATTACAAAAGAAAGAGCAGTGGACCGAACTAGTCCAGGAATCAACAAAAAATTATGGGATTATTGGACAATGCAACATATGGTCCATCTGCTAAGGAGAGACCTCCCAGGATTCTCATATCCCATAGAAATTGGACTCTATTTGGATGTTAGACACGTAAAGAAAATCTAAAAACTCCATATGGCCAACCTGCAATTATTAGTGTTTAGTGGTTTTATCTACTCGGCTATTGGTACCTGTCTTTCATAAATTGTAATGACTTGTATTTTCAATCTCGGTCGAACGAGTCTTGGATTCAGTGTACAAAGTGCAAGAAATGGAGTCATATGGAATGTGTTGGACTTACTCGCTACACCAAAACAGCTGTTTGTGACTTATGCCAGCAGTCTCCAACAGGTGGACCGTGAGAAAATTTTGATGGTCCTTAGAGAAAATTTGACTTTGATTAACTCAAGGTCACGCGAAGTATTACGAAAGAAATTAAAAATGTTCGGTTGTTTTTTCTCACTTATTGGTTTTTTATTCGAATCTAAAACCAAACACGAAATGACCTATCAATAAATAATAATATCAACAAATAATCAACAATAAATAATGTGAGTGCGATTGTCGTCCTTCGTGGGAAAGAACCAAGAATCCATCAACTTATTTCAAACAAGCGGCAACAAACTTCACACTAATTTATTATAATTAAACAAGTGAATTTCATATTAATAAAGCAAGATAAAGTAAAATGGAACTTTTATGATCATTATTCTATAGATGTTTATAGCGTTTAAAATAATTCATGATAATGATCTGCGGGATTCAAAATTGTGTATTTACTGATCAGAAAGGTTGGCGACCATTGACCTCACTGATCACCGACTCATTCATATATTCTATGCAATGAATAGAGAATTTCGCTTTTTTATACTGGCTTATGTCATTTTGCTTACAAGTATGCGGGCAAAATGATACACTGAAATTATTTACTATTTATTTTTATCATTATTTTTTAAAACACATGTCTAGTCTGGAAAGTACCATCTAATATGACATGTCTTCGTTTGTGTATATATATATATAAACGAATATATATATATATATATATAT
>NW_019384621.1:470477-472285 GCF_000671375.1 Centruroides sculpturatus | reverse complement strand
AATTTTCAATATTTATTTTATATTATTTACTAATGTTAAATTCTATTCCGCTTCGATTTCCAAATTGCTTCAAATACGAAAGAATCGACGATTTTTCGTGTCTTTTGCCAGCTAAATTGTCAAAGCCATTCTTATTCCACACACTAATTTCATTTGAAAATAGTAGGCAAGCCAACAAAACAATTTTTGCATTTTTATGCATCTACAGAGCCATTTTATCGTGAAAATGTCGAACAAATTTTTTATTGAAGTGTTTATATTTAACTTACGCATTGGCCTTTCTCTTTTAATAACGTTTTCTTTTACATTATATGATCTGGAGCCAAAACTTTTTAAAATAAATTTTCAACATCGCAATTACATTCCGAGTCGCTAGACGTGATATAAGGGTTAAAATTAAAAATAAAATTATAAAAACTTACTTGGTGAAATAAAATATAATGTGGTGGATATCCATATCTGGTACAAAATATTCTTCAATTGTATGAATATACTTTAAAAGCAAAAGAAACTTCCACTCGAGCAAATCGTCCCTAGCAGAAAACGAATAATACGAAATTCTACACGTAACTCACGTTGTTCGAAATTACAGCTATTACGCTAAACAAAATAAATCGGAGGGCTCGTCCGGGAATTGAACCCGGGACCTCTCGCACCCGAAGCGAGAATCATACCGCTAGACCAACGAACCACGCGTTGCTAACACAATTATTTGCGATTCACATGTCGTGCGATTTCTGCCTGTGATTGTACTTAATTTACGATTAAATGTTCGTCGATTTCCCACCATCTCTCCTACTTCCATTCTAACACATTTAGTGAATGACATACAAAAGAACACTCGCATTTGCTATGATCCTATTACGGCAAATACAAGAGGTCTGCCACAGCGGACTTTCTTCTCAGAGCCCACTTCCGTTTAATTTTTTTTGCCTTGCACAGTTTAATCCTGCATACTCCATGTCTCTTTATCGAATTGTCACTTTTCGCATTTCCTCGCGCAGTTTCAAAATTTTTCACACAACCGAATCAGTTTTTTCTCCATGTGCGTGGTCGCCACTAGTTTTGCCCATATGTCGCTTATGTAGTCATCGTTATCGTCTTGCTTTCATAAGCAAACTCGAATGGTCTGTCAGCGCAGACTTCCCAGTTCCGATTGTACAGATTGCCATTCGGACACACGGTTTTCGAGTGGCTCGCGAAACAATGCACGAAACTTTCAACGAGACAATGTGTACATTCCTGACATTATACTCTAGGAGAGTTTTAGATGTCGACAGAAAAATTTATTTCGCTTTGTTAAAAATAGACAGAAAAAATTTTCTCGTTTAAGCGAACGCCGTCAAAAACGGAGTGGTTTCTTTATTTCAGCTGCTCGGCTCCGACCAGCACTCTCGCAAGTTTCACTACAGAAGAAAAAAGAAACGGGCTCGTGAATCATTCCACTAGACCAGGGGTCGGCAGTTTGTCAAGTGAGAAGAGCCAAATTGTCATGAAAACAGGATAACAAAAGTACCAGAGAGCCGCATATTAATTTAAATGTGCGAAATACGACACACGACAGAGGCGCCTCTAGTGGCCGTTTTCGCATAACGTTACAGGGATGGACGAACACGCGTTCAACGGGTTATATATATGCTTCAAATGCTACCACTCTTATGCGACTCATATTGATCAACGCGAGTGTGGTCATGTGCGGACGGAGAACAAGTCGAAGTTTGTTCGGCGGCTCTATCTCATAAACTCATAAGTTATAAGGCTGCGGTGAAATGAGGTGAGATGAAATTGGAGTTTATGTCCGAAGAGCC
>NW_019384621.1:466391-467943 GCF_000671375.1 Centruroides sculpturatus | reverse complement strand
ACACACTAATTTTATTTGAAAATAGTAGGCAAGGCCAACAAAACAATTTTTGCATTTTTATGCATCCACAGAGCCATTTTATATCTTCATAAATTTTATCGTGAAAATGTCGAACAAATTTTCTTGTTGACGTATTTATATTTAATTTAGGCATTGGCCTTTCTCTTTTAATAACGTTTTCTTTTACATTATATGATCTGGAGCCAAAACTTTTTAAAATAAATTTTCAACATCGCAATTACATTCCGAGTCGCTAGACGTGATATAAGGGTTAAAATTAAAAATAAAATTATAAAAACTTACTTGGTGAAATAAAATATAATGTGGTGGATATCCATATCTGGTACAAAATATTCTTCAATTGTATGAATATACTTTAAAAGCAAAAGAACCTTACACTCGAGCAAATCGTCCCTAGCAGAAAACGAATAATACGAAATTCTACACGTAACTCACGTTGTTCGAAATTACAGCTATTACGCTAAACAAAATAAATCGGAGGGCTCGTCCGGGAATTGAACCCGGGACCTCTCGCACCCGAAGCGAGAATCATACCGCTAGACCAACGAGCCACGCGTTGCTAACACAATTATTTGCGATTCACATGTCGTGCGATTTCTGCCTGTGATTGTACTTAATTTACGATTAAATGTTCGTCGATTTCCCACCATCTCTCCTACTTCCATTCTAACACATTTAGTGAATGACATACAAAAGAACACTCGCATTTGCTATGATCCTATTACGGCAAATACAAGAGGTCTGCCACAGCGGACTTTCTTCTCAGAGCCCACTTCCGTTTAATTTTTTTTGTCTTGCACAGTTTAATCCTGCATACTCCACGTCTTTTTATCGAATCGTCACTTTTCGCATTTCGTCGCGCAGTTTCAAAATTTTTCACACAACCGAATCAGTTTTTTCTCCATGTGCGTGGTCGCCACGGGCTTTGCCCATATGTCGCTTAAGTAGTCATCGTTATCGTCTTGCTTTCATAAGCAAACTCGAATGGTCTGTCAACGCAGACTTCCCAGTTCCGATTGTATACTCCACGTCTTTTTATCGAATGTTGCATATAATTCAGTCCTGCGTGGAGTATGCAGGACTGAATTATTAGAAACATCAATGAACAAGTAGCAGGACTGAATTATATGCGACATCAATGAACAAGTAGCACTATCGATGTACTAGACTAGACTAGACGTTAGCGGTGCAACGGTTTATAACTTTGTTAAATTTCTTCTGATTTTAATTCGTAAGTAAAATTTTATTATTTTTATTAATCACGGATCGCAAAAAGGCAAATGAAACGCGACAGAAAACTAAAAAAATGACTAGAATTACAATGGAACTGATAAAAGAGATTGTTGAGAAATACGAAGGTGGCACGCGTGTTCGAGATTTCAACTGTTGCCTACCGCAGGGGTCGGCAATCTTTTGAGTCGGAAGAGCCAAAATTACAATTTACAAAATTTCAAAGATTATAAAGAGCCACAAAATTTTTTCTTGCCAACAATAAATAGTACTCGCATAAATAAAGTTTTTTGATAAAAAA
>NW_019384621.1:401880-465990 GCF_000671375.1 Centruroides sculpturatus | reverse complement strand
GACATACCGATACTTCTATGAAAACTATTATTATAACTTTTCACAATATCCGATAATTTATCGATATATTTATAAGAATTACGATAAGTAAATAATCTATATATTTTATTTCGCAAAGTTTTATTTAATCTTTCAACAACAGCAGCTTTTGTATCGGAATGAGTCGAATAATGATTAATTTTAAATTTTTTAAAAAGATTTTTTACTAATCTATTATAAAATTCTTTTCCTTTATCAGTTTGTAAATTTTTCGAAATTTTTCTTTATTTAAAAATCGTTTGAAAAGCTTTAAAAACTGATTGGGGTTTTTTTTTTATCTTTTATCGGTACGACATAACAATACAGTGGGTGATCGGTTAACAAACACATCGCATAACGAACACTTTCGCGAAAGATTTTTATGTTCGGACAACGAACACATGATCGGATAACGAACACCCCACAGAACAAACACAAGAAGAAGCAACGTAAAATAACGAATACCGATTGGACTTTCCTTGTCTTTGGGCAACAATTTGAAACTTTTCGGAGTGTGGGAGACTTCGACATCGACGCTCAAGCCGGTATATACCGATCGGATATTATTCCTCTGAACTATGAAACTCTCCATTGTAATTTTAGCCTACAGTTCCGCAAATACATAAAAGAATTGTTTTTTCAAAGAAATAAATTTCTGACAAAACAATTCTTTTATATATTCGCGGAACTGTCGGGTAGACACTCGTTAAGTTATGCGTCTGTTTTTCTTTTTAAAAGTTGAGAGTATAATAGCAAAGATAGTGAGTGGGCACAAGATGCCTAATGTTGCTGGGCAGTATGGCGTGAACAGGTCTATAGTAGGCCACAGTTCAATCTTATTTCAGAAAAATACTGTATAATCAAGAAGACTCAAGCAGCTTAAGAAGTAACAAAATTCACATCTGAGAAATAAAGAACATCGAAGAGTTCATAATGGAATCTGAAACTGATCTGACGGCAGAAGAATGCCAAGAAACTATGCAAGATATGTTATTTTCTGAAAAAGAGGATTAATGCCGATATCTGCTATTAGACATCTTTTGAAGAAGTGGGAGGATGTCAAAACAACGGTCTTAGAATGGCCTTAGAGGTTAATAGGCTTGTGGATCTCTACAATTACAACGCTATTAATTATTTCTGAAAAACCCTGAAGAAGAGAGAAAAGCAATCGACAGATTCTTTAACCACCTACAAACGGAAAAAACATGACTAATAATAATGCAAGACTGTGTATGTATGTATTTTTATTATTATATATAAATAAACTTAGTAAGAAAGTATATATTTTTTCATTTTTGGGGATCTCCAAAACGAATTAATTAAATTCCCATTAAAACCTATGGTAAATCGATAATCGGTTAACGAACAATTCGGATAGCGAACAAAGTCTTGGAACGGATTATGTTCGTTAACAGATCACCTACTGCATTACGAAAGTCGTTATAAACATAATATCCAGAAAACTCAAACATTTTATCTAAACAATAATTCTATAGTTTTCAAAACAGATAAAGATAAACACGTAATTATTGCAGAAAAGGCATGGATAATTCTGAACACTACGGAACAAGCACACAATGATTTGTTCGTAAGCTTAATATTTTTAATTTTTTATCAAGTTACTCACTATGAAAGAACTAAACACTACTTAAAGTTCATTTAAAAATAAATTTCATACAAATTATAAAAATGCTGTATCAAAATATATTTGATATATATATTTTTTCTTTTAATTTATCTATTTTCACCTGGGTGCATTAAGGTAAAATTAAGATATTCGTTCCCGAGTTCTGGCAATAGAATTGCGGTTAGGTGACCGAAGCGATAAAGGCGTCCGTCTATTGCTCTGGGGGTCGAAAAGCTCACCGGTGACCAAGCGGTTGCGTTCCTAGAATGCTAGTTCGGTTGTGGTTTCGCGCCTCGCCAGGACGGGTTGGCCACGTGAAGTTTTCCGAGTTTTCTCTATGTCTCTAACGCCCAAGTAGGGACCAGTTACCCTTAAAAAACTTCCCGGAAGGCATTTCCCCGGCTCTTCGCGAGTAATTTTGTATGGTCAAGCAAAACGCTTTGGCCGGCTCCTCGGAGGATAAGCGCATTATGCAATAACCTCCATATTAATCCCGATACCACTGACGAGGGGGTCGAAAAAACTCCAGGAAATTTTCAGGAATAGTCTGTCCCGGATATATCAGGCCCGTCACACGGCCGTCTTTGCGGGCTTGGCCGAGCCCACACCGGGCCTGAATAAAAGACCCTTTTAGTACCCACAGGGTGAATAAAAAGAAAAGCTATTATTATTTAATACGGATTATAATTTATTAATATTCATATGAAAAAATATCATTATTTTCTACAGATTAAGCAGTTTGATATTTGGTATATAACTTATTTTTATTTATAAATAAAATTTTCTTAAATGTTTTTGATAATATATAGCCAGATGGCGTTTTCGAAAATATGGCTGCCTCAAATGAAAGCGTGTTTCATTTTGGAATTAAAAACGTCTTAAAAAATTGGACCGCTTTGCAAGTAAGTTCTGAAAATTGAAACAAATGAAAACGCTATGGTTGTGGATTATAATTTAATAATATCGATATTGCGGTTGCATAAAAAAATTATTGTAAACGAGATATATTCAATACCAATGTTAAATCCAACCAACATTCCTTCCATAGCTCTTTTTGTTGGCCAAATAAAATATACAGTAAAACCTGTGTAAACTGGAATGGCATGGTATCAAATATTTGTGTAAATATTTTAACTTTAACATAATCAGAAGAAAGAAATACTTAGAAAACCCAGAAACTGTACAATTAATTACTTCACAAATATGGGATTTCCATTACACAATTCAGAATTTCCATTACACATTTTGTGTCCAGTTACACATTAGAATATTCACTGCAGTTGGCATATGCACATATGCACATCTAAATTATCTGTATCTACAAAGTTTTGTTTGTGAACAATGATGAAATGGATATACACACCATTGGCCCATTGCTCAATGTTATTTTAGGCTCACCGGTTAAAGTCCAGTTGCATGTACCGTCATGGTGGCTCATCTCTGATTCCAGCAAACAAAAGAAAGGAAACAGTGGGGATGCGCGTTCTAACCTAACCTAACCTATTCTAATAAATTACCATAATTATTACCAACCAAATGATTAGATTAGGTTAGGTTAGGTTAGAACGTGCGTCACCACTGTTTGCTGGAATCAGAGATGAGCCACCATGACGGTATACGTATCTGGACTTTAATCAGCTCACCAACTATTGCTCGCATTATGTGTACCATGTAAAATCTAGTGTTCTGTTAAATTACACTCTTCTCCTTCCTATCTGACACTTCAATAAAAAAAATATTGGCCAAACACTTTCTGTACTTCTGAATATCCAATGTCCCTCTCTCCACTATCCTCTGTTGTATTTTCAGTGAAAATATTTTGATTTATCTCTTTTCACAATTGGTTTGCCACTATTGAGATTTTTGACTTGTGGTCCCTTTTGAGTTTAATAGTTTTCAGTGGCTCCCCCCATAACTGTAGCTTGGAAAACTTAAAACATAAACATTAAAAACTATTAAACTAAAATATAAACCTATTGAGTAGACATAAATTTTAATAGTAAACATCATTAAAAAAAAAGGACATGCTTTGCAAACACATGCAAGATTCAAAATGTCTTTGTTTACGAAAACCAAAATGGAGTTCCAATGTCAATTGGGAAGCTGGAATCATTTAGCAATGAAAATGTCTATCAAAGAGTCTTAATTGAATTCTAGCAAGATTTAATTTAAAATAAAACATCTGGACTAACATTTTCAATCTGCAAATGGAGATCATCTTCACATATTCAATGATGGAATGCTTGAATAGAACAATGATGTGTTTTGAAAAATTAAATAAAATAATTTTTGAATACATAAAAAAATAAGATAAAAGAGGTACAGAAATAAAACTAAAAAGTAACCAATCAAATTATATAAGCATAAATAAGAACATTCCATTATAATATCCTTGCGTCATGATGATATGTTATAGTTGGTCTCGTGATCATATAGGGATTACCATATGTAAGATGTTCATCTTTAAAATTAATGCAATGACCCTTATTTTGGATTTAACTTTTTAAATGTGAAATTGGTCAAAATCATCCTTATCAGTTCAAAAGAAAATCAATCAGTGGAAAAGTTGCTTGACTAGTTTTGCTGTATAAGTTCCCCTAGTAGACTGAGGGGTAAAAACAATTTAGTCTCTAGCCACAAAGTAGGAGAAAGTTTTCAGAACTTAAAGAGTTAGTTTTTAGTTTTTGGGAGAGAAAATTGGTAACTATTGAAGTATGTACTATTAGTCTAAGAATATTAAAATAATAATAGAAAAAGTAATTTGGTAAATAAAAAAAAAATATCTTAGTTTGTTATAAATATCATATTTCTCTAATATAAAATAATCATGGTGGTTTTTTATTTATTATTACACTTTTGTTTCACTTTATATTCAAAATAATAAGTAATTTTTATATATTTTATAGATGGCAATTGAACATGGGATGGGTGGCCCAGAAAGTCGTGCAAAAGAATTATGGCTAGCTGATGTTATTGAAGAATTTTTTAATAAAAATGGTATATGAACATATCTTTTATCAGTTTTTATTTCGTTTTATCAATTTTATTTCATTAATAAATATAATCTGACAAAATTTAATGTTTTCTGATATTTATCTTTAAAATAAGTAGTTTATAAACATTTACCTTACATCTATATTATAAAATTACATTGGCCTCATTCACTAGCTCATTGATGTGAAATTTTTAAATAAAAATAGACTTCTTAGAAAAAAAATTAAATGGTACAGTTAAAGGAACATGTCAAGTATATTATCAGAAAAAATTTGAAATCTCAAAAAGTAAGATGTTTTAAATATACTTGACCATGTATAAAACACACACAAGACATGTAAACACTTTGTGACTTTTTCATGATCTCCAAATTGCATCTTTATTGGATGCATTTTATGATTTTAATTTACTCCTTCTCAGCTTGTCTGTTTTATACATGACCAAGTGTATTTAAAATATTAAATTACAGATAATGATCTATTTTACAAATAACTCTTAAAAGTAAAACAGAATGAGCTATGGAATGTCAGTTTAATCCAAATTTTATATAATAGAATAGCATCCAAGCATTTAGTGTTCAGTGCCATATATCTATTCTTGAAAAAGTTTATAGCTGTTATTTTAAATCACAACATTTTTTAGTTTTTTACATGTCAAAATATAAAAAATAATCAGCAGATTAAATAAGTATAAATAATATGTAACTTATGTCATTTATAATTAGATCCATTCAAAAATAGAAATTGATTTTTCCAACTTAAGGTGTTTTTTATAGATTGAATGATGTATACTAAAAAGATAGAAGACATGTGCCATACATGAATTAAGATGGAAAAATATTTAGTGCTGCTATTATGAACTGCTTTAAAAAAATAACAATCTACAAATATAAAATTGAAAGTTACTTAGGGATTGTAAATCTAGCAACTTGTTTTATTACTGATAATATGATAAATTTTCAAAACATTACTGATAATTTTTAAATTTTGAGTGCAGATGCAAAAATCAGAACACTAGTAATTGTTGCTGATTCATGGATAAGTTTGCAACTAAACAATCACTAGTGCACTATGTCCAATTGAATTCTCTCTTTTCTGTTTTCAAAAACAACAGTTTCATTGCCTGAAAAATAGAACATGCTGTAGGTTTTTAGTTTTCATGATTGAAAAGTTGTCATTGCAAGCACTCACATTCAGATAAATGTATTCCATTTTGGCAACTAAGATTATTATTGTGCTATAGGGATTATGAATAAAGAAACAAATTGCTAAAATTTTCAGTATAGTGCCACAATATACTTTTAAAATTGTAAAGGAAACTGTACAGTGATAATTTAAAGGATAAATGATGTAAACTACTATAATAGTTTAAATAAAAACATTCAACACTTCTATCTTTAATATATAAAAATATAAATATACATGAAAGTGTATTAAAATAAACATTTGGTTTCAAAAATCTATTACATGTGCCTATTTTACCAAAATTGACTATTAAAAAATATCAAATTACTAGTATATTTATTGATGCATTTTTAATTGATTACTAGTAAACTGATTTATTGGTAATGCAATCCCTAAAAGGAATCATTTATTCAAAAATAGATTAAGATCAAACCATCCTTCCTTAAACTATTGAAATTGGAAGCTAATTATACAGTTATGAGATGCAGTTACTGTCTCTTTTTCACAAGCATATTATGCATATTATGTAGTTAAGGGATAGCTACTGAAGAAGAATGTTGTCTTATGAGTTTAACAAACATGGTGGGGGAAGTCTATTGACTGACAAACTTTATTCTGTATGTAATAGGACTTACTGCAGTGGCATGCCATGACATTTGATGATAGGGAAGCTGTGTTTTTGTAAGAAGCTGACTTACAGGGACAATTAGTTAATTGCACATCAGGGTCCATTCGTATTCATTTGTTTGATAAGCCAGTAAAAACTGTACACTTCTTTAAATGTATTTTTAATAGATTATTCGACATATGTAATAAATAAACAAATTTAATATAATTACTTTTGTTATTAGATTCAATAGATTCCCTATGCCCTCTAAATGCCAATTCTTGCTTTGAGAAAAAACATATAACATCTATTAATTTAGATCTAATATATCTATTAGTCATAATTATTTTGTTATAATTTTCCATATTTATTTTATATTATTTACTAATGTTAAATTCTATTCTGCTTTGATTTCCAAATTGCTTCAATTTTACGAAAGAATCAATGTGACATTTATGATTTTCATATCTTTTGCCAGCTTTACTCAAATTATTTAAATTGTCAAAGTCATTCTTATTCCACATACTAATTTCATTTGAAAATAGTAGGCAAGGCCAACGAAACAATATTTGCATTTCTATGCATCTACAAAACCATTTTATGTCTTCATAAATTTTATCATGAAAATGTTGAACAAATTTTTAAATTGAAGTATTTATATTTAATTTAGGCATTGGTCTTTCTCTTTTAATAATGTTTTCTTTTTCATTATATGGTCTTGAGCCAAAACTTTTTAAAAATAAATTTTCAATATCACAATTACAGTCTAAATTGCTAGCCACGATATAAGGGCTAAAATTAAAAATAAAATGACTGAAACTTACTTAATAAAATAAAATATGTGATGGATATACAATTATACATACCTGGTACAAAATATTCAATTGTATGAATATACTTTTAAAGAAAATTATAATTAAATATAGTTTTGTGAAGAAACGTACATATAAATAACATAAAATATTCTTTTCTTTTTAATTATCAAAACAATCCACTTAGTTAAAATTTCTCCCTACAAGTGGCTCATGGATGGAATTGGAGATGATCTTGGTAAGTGTGCAGTGCGTGCATGCATGCATGCATGCATGCCAAATCCTGAAGGTGACAATACCAGTTAATGTCAAATGCCTCTTTTGTCGCATTACTAGTATATCTCAAAGGACGTGACAGGATTGTTGTACATTTTAAATGTTTCTCACCATAGCTGTAAAAATCTAAACATGTTAAACTTAATTGTCATTTGTTTTCTAATTAATTTGTTCTAGGATCAGGTGTCCATGGAAATTTCCAAAATTTACAACTTTTCAGTCACTCTCATTGAACTGGAAAAATTTCTGTCTTTATTACATCTAATATTACGAAAAAATCAATCTCCATTGTACTCGGCTAGAGATTGGTTTGGTTAAAGTTTTGTTTAAGTAAAATTCTGGCTCTTTCAACAGAGTTTTATTTATGTCCCTAATTCCCTAATCTCTTAATTATTTAACTACTTCTTAAGTAGAAATAAGTTGAAACCAGTTACTTTGAACTTGAATATTTGTAGTCTTGGGAAAGAAGTGGAAAGACAAATTTTTATGACAAACGGATACATAAATCGTAAATTTAAGGAAAATAAATTCTAGAGCTTTTTTGTACCTTGTACATCTCATTCATTAAATTTGGTTGTAAATGATGCTGCCAAAGTAACAGTTAATTTTTTAACATTGTACAAGCGTTTTTGTACATCCCCTTGTAGGTGGGATATGAAATCATATCACTGGTTCAACATTGAAATCCGTAAGTAATATAAGATGGGAGAGCAGAATAAAAGCAGAATAAATATATCAAATATTTTAATGGACTTTTTTTAACTCCTGTCAACTATACAGAACTATCATAAAAACATACTAGTAAATTCCTATTGGTTGGGTTAAGTTATAAATTTACTCATGATTCACATAATGGGGCGAGGGTGGCCAAATATCTAGCAGGCAGGCAGCTAACAGCCCAGAATCGGTCCTAGATAGAATCATTGGAAACATTAAACGATATTTTGGTGTGTAGCTTCCACCAGCTGAACCAGGTGAGGTTGGTGCTCAGTAAAGTGCATGCGCAAATGTGTATAATCTGGATGTTTGGAAGCTAACAATACTTCGACAATACATACAGCGCTTCCATTCTGTCACTGATATTCGAATATACAATAGCAATCTTATTGGTTTTTTCATATGTAGTGTAGAAATTTGTAATAAGATACATAATGTGGTTATAATAAAATATTAATTTTAATTAATTCAAAGTACATTAAAATATGAAAATAATCGCGCAATGCAATATGTATTTATATTTTAGAAAATACAAGGGCAATACAGCACTTCCACCACTTCCAAGGATGACACACCACTGACTTACTGCCAGCATATTCTGCATTACAGAAAGCTGTTTAACATTTTGAATTACCTCTCCAAATGTAATTGTTTGTATGAAAGAACAAATGTTTTTATAACAAGAAGACTGATAGTGAGGTTCTTATATGTAGGAAGTTGATAAGACATCTTAGATATTATTGAGTTTTATAAAGTTCATAAAGCAATTTTAAATAATATAAAATGAAATAAAGATGTTTTATTCTAGAATTTCTAATTATTATTACTTTTTTATGTAGATAATTTACTTCCTGAAGAAGTAGAAGAATATATAGAAGAAATTTTAAGTTATGAATTTAATACTATTGCAGANTCAACTGTCACGGCTGCCGCACTTCAATATGCGAGGTCCCCCCCAAAACGGGTTGAAATTAAACATTTATATTAGAAATTTATTAAAACAAAACTAGAGAAAAAATCTCCATTGTTAAAAACCGATCAAAGATCGGATTCAGTTGTTCTAGTCATATGAAACCGAGATGAGAAAAAAATACTATTAATGTAAAACATGACGCAATAAATGTAAACGAGCGTCCTCCAGTAGAGATGGACCTTTGACAAGGAGTCGTATACAAATAATTAGAACATAGAAAATCTTAAAGAAGGGAAAGATTAATTATAAAAGGGAATATCGCGTCAGGTGGTTAAAATTCTAAGACATCAGAGACTAGACAACAATGAGAAAAAATGAGCGCAAGTTCAAAGTCCCATCTACACCTTCTATCCAGAGTTAACAGATAGTGTCGGGTAAATTTCCCGAAGCGAACCTTCTCGGGACCCGAACAGGTCTCGTCTTTCGCTTAGGGACAAACGTGGAACCAATCAGGATGGACAAAAAAGAAGAGATCGCAGATTAATGTAATCCCCGATCGTGAAGGACACGACGCACTCGGCGAGTCAACACAAAGGATTTAAAATCGGAAGCGCTTTGTCAACACACTGGGGAAGAATCTTTCCGTCTTCGTGCCGATACCGAGCCGTGCCGTCGACGACGCGGACCAACGGAGTCTCACGAACTGCTTAAACAACACTACCCCGGAGCCACCTGTACAACAAACAACTAAAAGAGCATCGATGCTATCGACTTCAAACCAGCCGATTGTGTTTAGAAAATATTTTTTTCTTAGTGTAAGTTTATTTTTATGCTAAAATAAACAGGTTTTTATAAGATACTTGTCATCTCTATCTCCTCCTCCACACCCACACGCGAAAATCGCTAGATCATTCTGACAGGGGATTAACGATCCTCCCCTAAAAGTCGGCAAACTTACACTGATGCGAGAAGTGAGATTTTAAGTCCCCAATCTCCACCAGTTCAGCGAACTTACAAATATACCTCAGCTGTAGTAACCGGTTTAGCACTTTTATGCTATTCTATCTCATAGATGGCACCCGAAATGAAAGTAAAATTTTTTTCTTGGAAGCTTCTTTTTGCTAAAGATAAGCTTGGCGCTTCGAAGCTATACCATAAACGTTTACTTTCCAGGCGCGTTCCCACGACTAAGTGTTCAGTTGATTTATCCACTCGGCCACTGGTGGGCCTTAAATTAGTAGCTATTTTCTGAAATCATGGAGCATGTCGCGTGAGATATGCATAACATTTTGCTATGAAACGGCCTTTATGGGTTAATGCATTGGAATCTCGTGAAGAAAAATCCAATATTAAACGAAATTAATGTATTTAGAAAAAAATTCTACAGAAAACACAAGGAAAGGAAAAAATAGAAATACTTCATACAATAAACAAATTCGTTTCGTTGTATTACGATTGCAAATCAAGTGACTAGTAAATTGTGCTGTTCTAAGAAAATGCAGAATGACAAATTATTGAGTGTACATGTGAAGAAGGTGCTTCCTGATATTTATTGGGAAATGATACAAGATATGTTAAAACCTTCGGCTCCAAGATTGAATTGTTAAACTTATAAATTTTTCATGTATTAATAGTGTAATTGTTTTGGATTAAGTAATGCCATTTTTAGATAGAATTAGTATAAAGTCGAAAGAGAGTTAGTTATGATCAATGTTGACAATTTTATCACATTTATTAAGGAAGCTTAATTATGTAAATGATTTTCTTGTGATTCTGGATACCAATAAAATAAAGAAAAGGAAATTCTTAACCAAGCAACTTTATGCAAAGACAATATACAACTTGAATTCGAAATAAAAAAACACAGCAAGTTGAATTACTGATTCTTAACTACGTAAATCAATCAGACAATTTTGTCTTCACAACATATGGAAAACGTGTAACAGTAAATACAATTAATTATAAATCTTTTTACCGATTACCTACTATGGAAAACGTATATAGAATAAAATGACGGAAGAGTTATACAGTATTAGAATTACGTTTGAAAAAGACAGAATTGAAAAACTTATAGACGTAAGATGTAATTATTTAATAAACGATTATTTGTATAAATTGCTTTCGAAATTGAAATACGGCATTTTAAATGTGAATATATTGTTCGGAAACAGAACAAATAAAATATTATACATTTTTACATATTAGAAGTGTTCAAAAGTGGGATAATGGCTCAAGTGATGAAAAACTCGTTAAGTACAGTGATAAGTGTAGGAAAAACATTAATAAGCTTCAAAAGAGAGGGGTTATATTTTATTTTCAGTGTTAAATAGCGAAAGAAAAAGAATACATGGCGGCTTCACCAGCTAGAAACAGATAAAATGACAAAGTTAAAGATAGAATTCTCTGCATTGCAGACATCAAAAAGCAGAGGGCTTGTCAGGGAATTGAACCCGGGACCTCTCGCATCCTAAGCGAGAATCATACCTCTAGAACAACGAGCCACGTTCAATGACTCCTACTATTTTATTCAAAAAGTACACACACTTCCTTCAGTAAAAAGCAGTGGCGTGCCGTGACATTTGATGATAGGGAAGCTGTGTTTCTGTAAGAAGCCGACTTCCAGGGGCAATCAGTTAATTCTTTAAATGTANTACAATTTTACCTTTCATTGATTCCTACTTTAATATATTTTATTATACTTTATTATAACCTAAAATTATTGAATCATAATCAAAACCAAAAAAATATATCCTACTATTGATCTTTTCCTTTGGATTGAGATAGAGAGAGAGTTTACACAATAACTTAAATATAATATACTTCTTAATATTTTCACAATTGTTTTTTAAATTGATAGTGTTTTCATTGTCTTTGAAATTGTTTCCTTTTTTTCTATTACATGCATCAAAGGTCTAGGATTTTTGGCCACACTGTCTTTCTTCTACACAGGCAACAAATTCTAGATGTGAGACTGCTCTTGAGCCAGGCTATCCTCTCTTTTTATCCAAAAAATTCGTCCAATTGTCAAAGCAAGGCTTCCATTCTTCTGACATATGACGGAAGTTGGGTGGTTTAACAGATGAGTCTTGTAAAATTTCACGCAAGAACTATCAAATTTGAAGGAACTTGTATTATCATACTTTAACAGAAAGGAAGTTTCTCCTCTAATTTTGTACATTTTACAAAAATAAGCAAAAATTATTGAACATTTTTAACAAAACATAATAAAAATTTTGAAAAAAGTACATTGTTTTCTCTGGATTCTCACAATTGATTTTATAGAATTATATATATAATGGATTTTATAGTTTTATTTTTATTACCAAACAATTAAAAATCTAGATTATTTTTGGACTATTAAAGTTAATTGTAATTCCTATACAAATATGACTGTACAACTGCTTACCTACAGTTATTATATAATAAATATTAATAATTAGAAATTAATTTTGAATTTTAATTAAATAATTTAGACATGAAATACAACTAAAATTTGTTACATATCTAATCAATTATGAAACATTTGAACTTATTATATAACCATACTAGTTAATTACAGTACAGCATTGATTATCCGACCCCCGATCAACCGTCACATCAGTTAACTGACCGCGTTCTAGTCGGCAAATTCAAATGTCTGCTAGTGATGTGGTGCTACGATATTTGGCTATGTCTTGGCTATTTTAATATTATTTTTGTTAAATTTTGCGTGTTTTAGCTGGCAACACTGTCTTGACCATGAAAGGGAGGCCTGTATTTAAACGAGGCTTAATTTTCTAATTTTTACTGATACGATAGCAACGATTATTATTTTAAAAAATTTTGTTAAGTTTAACATTGATGAAAATTCAATGCGAAGTAGGTTAATAGCGATATACTAATATTACTAATTATATACTAATACTAATTACATGGGATATACTAATATACTGTGCTACTAATGTATTTTTTCATACTTTTTGGTTATCCGTTTTTTCAGTTATATGACCAACCCCAGTCCCCAATTGAGTTGAATAATCGATGCTCTACTGTATTACCAAACAGACTGGAAACAACCAATGCCTGTATAATTAGCCAATATGGCTATAACATAAATAAGACTATGATGTTGACACATTAAAAATCATATAAATAGTTATGAAAATCATTCAAGTTATAACTTCCTTTCATGCTACTAAGTCTTTTTAGTAGCACAAAACTTGAGGCAGAAAAGTATGCTGAAGAAGCAAGTCTTGAATGGTTGGTAAGGTCAAGAAGTCAAACGTACATAATATCAAAGTGCAAGGAGAGGAAGTAGTAAATACATACATTGATAGATGGGAAAAAAGCCAGTACTTTGAGTTATGGCATCAGGAACAGTCTGGAACCTAAGATGACATAACTCCAGGGTAAGCCTGTAATTCAATATATCAAAAACTTCAGTATCTTTTTATTCATTAAAATTTATGCTACAGAACAAGTTTATGATTGTAATAATAGTAATTATATTTGAGCATCTATAATTTAAATATTTTTTATAAATATATGCAACAGTTTTAAGAAATGCATGCAATTTTGCTTATTTATTTTTTACAATGATGATGTTAGAATAAAGTTGGAAATCCTTAGAAGAAATAAAAGTTGAAAATATATGAAGTAAGAATTATATTGAGTTGAAAGCTGAATTTGATTGCAAGAAAAAAAAATGGAAATGCTGGAATTTTATATTCATTAGCAGTTGAAATAAGGAATGTAAACAACTTGGAATTATGAAAAACAATTGCTAGAAATACAAATAGAATATGTAGTAACCAGCTATTAAGATGAATATTTTACTATCTAATACTTAAAAATTTATTTTATTTGATAATAGAATAATTATTTGATTCTTATAACTAAAATCTGTTTAGATTACCAACCAAATAGTTAGATAATGGTTTCCAATATTAAGATTTATTCATGCTTCTCATAATCTTTAAATATTAATATATTTATTTAGTTTGGTGATTGTTATTTCTAATTATTATTTGTTTAATATCTTTAAATCTTTTGAATTTCTCATTATACATTCTTATGATGAACAGAGAATTCTAGAAAGAAATGTATTAGTTTTTAATTACTTCGTTTATTTCACAAGCTACTTTAAGATGAGCATTAAATAAATGTTTAAACTAGATTAAATTAAAAATAAGTAAATATTAATTTTATTTTAGGTATCCAAGAAATTCTGTCAGTATTTTGAATTTTGTCAAAACAAACAGGAATCTAAGATACTAGAAAGTTGTCAAAGAAATCAAAGGTCAGTATTACAGAACAGCAATCAAAAGACTGAATTGGGAGAAAATCCAGATAATTCAATGGTAAGAATGGTTTAAAATTATTATTATATAGTAGAAGAAAATTAAATTAACACTTTTGATGTGTTATTAGTAAAGAATTTGATACAAATTTAAATCAAACTTTTTCCCTTTCTTCTTGTGATTTTCAGAATTAATAATTATTCTTCATGTCATTACACAATGATTTTTAGAAAGGGTATATAGTTATTCTATTGNACCATTTTTAAGTCTACACAAATTACCCATTGATGTTCACGATACTTTATCTTCTCCAAGACCAGAGCTATGGTGTTATATTCTTCTTTCATTTTCGTTGAGTGAGCAATTGGTATTGAACCGTATTTGTTCCCATTGTGTAGAAGGACACATTTCAAACTTTGTTTTGAGCTGTCAATAAATAGGCGCCAATCATTGAAACATATTCAAGATATTGAATATCTTTCATTGAAAAATTATCATTGAAATATTATTGAAATATCATTGAAATATATCATTGAAAAATTAGAGGATATTGAAAAATATCCTCTAATTTTGTGACAAAACACAAAATTGTCTTCTTGAGAGAAGAATGGTAGCAGATCCTTTTCTCTTGTACGGTAAAAAGTAATTTTGGTTCCTTGCTCCAGTAAATTTTTCTCCTTCAACCCAGAAGCCAATAATTCAGAAGCTTCTTTTGGCATGTTGAGATCTCTGGTGAGGTCATTTAACTCATCCTGGTTGAAACATTGAGGAATTGATGACATTCTCTCTTAATCACAGTCANGCTATTTTAAGATGAGCATTAAATAAATGTTTAAACTAGATTAAATTAAAAATAAGTAAATATTAATTTTATTTTAGGTATCCAAGAAATTCTGTCAGTATTTTGAATTTTGTCAAAACAAACAGGAATCTAAGATACTAGAAAGTTGTCAAAGAAATCAAAGGTCAGTATTACAGAACAGCAATCAAAAGACTGAATTGGGAGAAAATCCAGATAATTCAATGGTAAGAATGGTTTAAAATTATTATTATATAGTAGAAGAAAATTAAATTAACACTTTTGATGTGTTATTAGTAAAGAATTTGATACAAATTTAAATCAAACTTTTTCCCTTTCTTCTTGTGATTTTCAGAATTAATAATTATTCTTCATGTCATTACACAATGATTTTTAGAAAGGGTATATAGTTATTCTATTGCACACATACAGGGTGTAAACTTAAAACTCCAATCCAGGGGCAAGAGAGATTCATCCAGCATTGGTTAGGGTAGATTATTGACTGCAGCAGACACAAATACACCAGATATATTATGTTACCATTCTACTACTGTCTACAACCAGCACAATATTCAGAGGATGCCATAACAGTTTGAGGGATGCAATATAATGATAAATTTACAGATGAACCAAACTCCTGTAGCACATTTTATGGACTGATGAGATACTGTTTTTCTAAAGTGGAGTGGAATGTATAATTTCCATAATGTGCACCACTGAACAGAGTGGTGCACATTGTAGAATGTTCAGATATTGATCACAGTGTTCCACAATGTATGCAACAATTGTGTTTCACCCTAAACATCTGTTGTGAAATTTTGGGTGAGTGGCTTCTTGGTCCTGTATTCATTTATAGAACCCTGAATAGTGATCAATATCTGAACATTCTAAACATGACAGTGGACAAATGGCTTGATGATTTACCATTAGCACAGCTTTGATACCACTGTGATGGCACACCACCTCATTCCTTGATGGACATGTTAGTGGCTTGCAGAGTGGTTTAGCATACACCTGTTGGATAGGGCAATACAGTTATGTTTACCAGACTTGACTCATCTGGAGTTTTTCCTTCGGGGTCACCTAAAAGTATCAGTGTATGATGCATATCTAGCAGTGCCATGTGATGTTGACATTATTAGAAAGATGCATAAGAGAGGCTTATGAAAGTGACACCAGGAATGCTCCATGCCAGCCATAATGCAATGCTTGACTGTCTACATTTTTGTATTGCCCCTGAAAGCAGTTATTTTGAACATGTTCTCTAACAAAGCACACTTTTTTGTATCAACTTCTGTAATAAAGCTAAACAATTGCTGGATTATATCAGACTATGTTGCTGTTATTACATGTTACTTGTGATGAAGTAGATGAAATAGTGCAAAATATTGTACAAGATAATATTGAAGAGTCTGATGATTTTTTGTCTTAGTGATGCAAAAATTTGTTATATGGCGAACATGGAAATTTATCGTGGTCAACACCGTGTCAGACCCTTCAGAGAAAGCAATTCAGCATCCAATGTGTTAATGAGGTTATTGCAGCCAATCAGCAATTGCAGTCAGGAAGGAATATGACAGCTGACAACTGGTCTTATGAGCTTACAATTAGTACAAAAATTAGAAGAAAAAAGAATAGGTGCAAGAATAAGTGTGAAATTCCTGCTTCTTTTCCATCTGCGAGGGTATATAACATACATAGCAGTCTTTTTGGATATACAAAAAAATGATACTTTAGTCTCCTATTCCAAAAAAAAAGGCAGAACTGTCTTGCTTCTTTCAAGTATGCATGTAGCATTGAAATGAAGTATCAGATGATGTTTCTAGAAAGCCAAAAATCATAGCATCTTGTAATGACACAAAATGTAGTGTTGAAGTTGTGGACCAGCAGTTCCAACTGTAATGTCGCCAGATCAACCAGAAGATGGCTGATGGCAATTTTTTATCATTTGCTAAATATACAAAGCATTAATTCCAGAGTAATTTTTCTAGGGAACAAAAATGAGTTCACTATGAGAAAACAATTTCTAAAAGCTCTATCACTAGCTTTATTGGATGAACAGTTGAAAAGAAGGTCACAGATGACACATCTCCCTAGAGATATCAGAAGCAAGTTAGTTAAAAAAAACTATTCCCAAAGCAGAACCAAAAGCTAGCACATTAGGAACTGTTGGAAAACAAAAAAAAGAGATGCCAACCATGCTATAAACCAGTGTTTCTCAACCTCTAACGAATTGTTGCCCCCTTCAACGTAGTATCGCCCCCTTCAGTAAAACAGTTACGTAGTATTGCCCCTTTCACTTCAAAATTCTGATGCTGAGGGCCAAGGTTAATGCCAAATTCGTACTGCATTGAATAGACTAGTGACTAGTATAATGCTATTTGTTTAATTATTGTACGATATAACGAATAAAATATCTAATTATTCTTAATATAATGTTTTACTATATCGCCCAGAAAATTGTTTTTTGCCCCCCAAAATATAAATTGTTACTAATTGCCCCCCTCAACATAGAAAAATGCCCACATGGGGGCGATATCGCCCCCGTTGAGAAACACTGCTATAAACAAACAAAAAAAAGACTTCATTGTCCTCTTACAGTTGTCAAAAATGTGGAGTGTATTTATGTCTGTGAAATACATGTGAAGACAATTTGTGAGAAATGTATAGAACCAGAAGCTGATAAATTAGACTATTCTGAGTGAAAATATTTTATAATGTTTTCAAACATAATAATCAGATTTTTTGCTGATTAACTTGAAATTATTTTTGTGAATTTGTATATTATTAGAAATTAATCTTTTTATAATAAATTTTTTGTCTTTCTCATTCAACAGATTCTACAAGTTGTTTGAATGAATTTTATTATAATCCACTTGGCTACAAAAAGAATTTTATAAATTTTAAATAAAACTATAAAAATCTGTATGTCTATATGTTGCTAAAATCAAACTGTTTCCTGTTTTCTATCAATAACATATCACAGTTATCATTGTACATTGCTGGAAAAATCTCTTTTGCCACTGAATGAGAATCTGGCATATCTTTTCTCAGCATGTTGTCTGGAGTCCCTCCAAGAACAAGGAACTGGTTTACTGATGGGCTGGAGACAGAGCTAGTCAGAGCTTTCATTTTTAAAGAATATATGCTCTGAACTTTCATTTTTTTTACCAGAGCTGGCTCTGTAAAAAATAAAGATTAAGAGCATATATTCTTTAAAAATTCTTGACTCTAGCATCCAGATCTTTTTTCAGGCTTGGTATTAATTTCTTTAGCTACTCTCTAGAAAGTTTTGAGCTTTTAGAGGTCAAAATTTTATGTGAATATGTAAAAAGTTTTGTGAATTATTGAAAATTCTGTAATAACTTATATTTCTATTTATAGAGATATATTCTTGACATATGCTTATCATTTTACAGAATTAATTTTTTTTTTCCTTCTTTTATAAAGCATTGAAGTTAAAAATCAATAATTATAGAATACTAGGTTTTATATGTATAGATTATATACAATATATATATATATATAATATACTAGAATTAGTATTATACAAATATGTTGTTATAACATAATGTTATTTCATTAATTCTGAGCTATGTAAGTAATCATTGCATTATGACCTGGACTGATTACCCAAATTCTATTATAAAGTAAACTTGTACATTCCCTATTGAATTAATTCCAATTATCAAAATACTGGAGTAATATGTAAATAAATCACACTACTGACACCAATAACCAGTAAAAGTACAAAAATTTTACTGTAAAATGATTAGTTCTTCTGTATACAATGGACATCACCAGGTTTAATTGATAGAACATATAATGGAACAACAAAAATTAAAAACTGTTAGTCTTTTTATAATAAATTTTTTGTCTTTCTCATCAGTATTACAGAACAGCAATCAAAAGACTGAATTGGGAGAAAATCCAGATAATTCAATGGTAAGAATGGTTTAAAATTATTATTATATAGTAGAAGNTATAAAGTAAACTTGTACATTCCCTATTGAATTAATTCCAATTATCAAAATACTGGAGTAATATGTAAATAAATCACACTACTGACACCAATAACCAGTAAAAGTACAAAAATTTTACTGTAAAATGATTAGTTCTTCTGTATACAATAGACATCACCAGGTTTAATTGATAGAACATATAATGGAACAACAAAAATTAAAAACTGTTAGTCTTTTTATAATAAATTTTTTGTCTTTCTCATTCACCAAATTCTAAAAGTTGTTTGAACAAAATTTATTATAATCCACTTGGCCATAAAAAGAATTTTATAAATTTTTATATAAAATTATAAAATGGGGATTTTTGTTTGTTTTGCTGGTTATTGGTGTCAGTAGTGTGATTTATTTGCAAAATTGAAGCTGGTGAAATGGAAATTTTTCTAAAGCAATATTTTACAATGGATATCTTTATAGTATAACTTGACATAATGTAATTGTAAAAATGTAAAACGTAAAAATGTTTCATTTTGGGTCATATGCAATTTCTCCATGGGCACTTCAAATGTTCAAAACCAAGTTTTCAGAAGTAACTTGTTCCTTAATATTTGATAATCATTGTAATATTTTAAATATTGGTTGGTTCTCTTTATTGCAATATTTTTGGATCTAAAAAATTCAAGGTTTTGATTTTCTCAAGAATTATTTATTAAAATAATTGTGTTTCATTATTTTACAAACTCAAAAGTCTTTTATACAAGTATATCATTTTTGACAGATACTTATAAAATTAGGATTAAAATATTATTTAGCTAAGTTTAACATTTTTTTCAGTAATTTCTGAATTAAGAAAATAGTTGATTGACTTATCTGACAGTAATGTTTTTTCTCTTGATTGAAAATTTTTAATCTTTGGACATTTTGTTTTGAATCAATACATGTCTTACAGATAAAAGCTCAAGACCATGCAGAGAAGCCTCAACTATTCACCACTCAATTGCTGATGGTGTCTAGCCATTTCCTCTTTGAGTATTTTAATCAGATAAAAAAAACTTTTTGTTCTTATCTTGAGATGCTATGACTGTATTTTAATTAAACTGTGCCCTATTACAGAACCCAAGATGTGAATTTCCCCATATAAATGAGGCTTGGGGATCCATGGCATCCAAAGCAACAAATAGCCCACTACCAGTTACCTATACTCTAGTGCAGTGGTTCTCAATCTTTTTGAAGTCGGGGAACACTAAACTTTGACATTTTTTTCCACAGAACACTTACAATACATCAACTTTAAAGCAGGGGTGGCAAACTCTTTTGAAATCAAGTGCACTCGGTCTAGTAGATGATGACATTGGCATTTGCTAATTACATTCCCATACAAAAATTATTTTACATTATTGATTTTTCTTTTTCAACAATTTTTAATTGTATATTTGTTTTTTCCCGGAACACTTGAAGTGGCTTCATGGAGCACCCATGTTCCGCAGATCATGGATTGAGAACCATGGGTCTAGTGCAATGTTTGTGTCTATATTCTATACATTGTTCTTCAGTTTTAAATAACTTGCATGAAAAGTTTTATAGTGAATTTCAACTCTTTCATAATGCAACAATTATATGTTTGTAATGTACAATTCATTTTTCAAACATTTTGATTCCTAAAACAGGCCAAAAAATGTTTTTTGTATAAACTTTGACTTCCAGAAAAAGCATTATTATTTCTAATAGTTTTACAATATGGTATTAGGATTATATGAATTTGACAATAATCCACATTGCTTGGAAAATAAATTCAGAAAATTCTCAAACCTATAAAATTGGGAAGAACTATCTCTGATCAACATACAACTATCATGAAATATTTCACTAAATTATAAAATGCCTATGTAAATTGTATGATTTATCTTGTATATTTCTTTCAGCAATCTTTACCACAAATTCAGAATTTGACTTTGAACAGTGAACCAGAACCGGATGTATCGTTTAATGGCGATGACGACGGTGGATGGACGCTGGTGACAAATCACAGGAGGAAATGAATTTAAATACTTTTAATATATATTTTAAATTGTAAATAAATAATATAAAATCTCAATGTAGTGTTGTTATTTTTGTGACAAAGTATATTACCGATTTTCCAAATATTATGTTATAAAACATATCGTAACATTAACGTACTAATATAAGTGTTTCTCAACCAGTAAAATTAAGGATAATTATATGCAACTATGAATCATGCTCATCTAGAGCTACTGTACGTAAAAAATTACTTACAGTAACTGTAAATTATGAATGATATTTAAATAGTAATCAACTGTATTTTTCTGCAGACTGCTTTATAAGAAGCCAGTTAAATTTGGGAATCAATCACAATTTACAGACAGCTTTTCTTCACTAGACAACTATTTAGTTTGAAGAATGCAAGTTTTCAAATGAAAAGATATAATAGAATTCCAGAAAATCTTTGAAAAGTTATGGAAATACAGTAGATCATCGATTATCCGACCCCCGATTAACCGTCACATCAGTTAACCGACCATTCTAGTCAGCAAATTTCAAATGTCCGCTAGTGATGTGGCATTACAATATTTAGCTATGTCTTGGCTACTTTAATATTATTTTTGTTAATTTTTTGTGTGTTTTAGCTGGCATCAATGGCTCGACCATTGAAGGGAGGCCAATATTTAAACGAGACTTAATTTTCCAATTATGAGTGGTTATTTGTTTCGTGAGCAATAAAATAATTTTAGAATAATTTTTAACGATACAATAGCAACGATTATTATTTTAGAAAAAATTTGTTAGGCTAAACATCGATGAAAATTCAACGCAAAATTGGTTAATAGCAATATACTAATAAATTAATTACATGGGATATACTAATATCCTAATATACTATACTAATAATGTATTTTTTTCCTTCTTTTCGGTTATCCGATTTTTCATTATTCGACCAACCTGAGTCCCCAATTGAGTCGGATAATCGAAGCTCTACTGTATTTCATTTTCCAATCTTAACCCAATCTGTGTTGATATTTGTATCTTCCCATATCACACTACTGCCAGTAAGACAATTTTTAATTAAACTATTGTCAATGGCTTGGATATCACATATACTTAAAACTTTTTTTTTTAAATAAAATTTTTGGTTGTTATTTCAGAGAATACTATAGATTGTTTGAACTTTGCTAAAAATAATTCTATGGAAAGCATAAAAACAGACAATTGTTGTTTTGATGAACTTCTTTGGAATGACTTTAGATTGTCATCATTCCGCTTGTGATTAATATGATCTGTTTTGTTACGTTTTGTCATTCAACTGAATGAATTTTCTTTCAAGCATTAAATTGTTTTATTAAATCAGCTTAAATCTCAAATTCTTGTTAGTTCTTCAAAGTTTATCACCTTACTTGTTATAGCATAACAACGCTGAATGGTATAATTATTACTTCTGTACAGTTGTTTTATAACCAAATAAATCCATAGTTATAGCATAAACATAAACAAGAAATGACTGTTCTGTAAAAGGAAGACTAAAAGAATACCATTTCTTAAAAATTAAAAAAATTAAACATTGTATTTATTTGATGTTTAGTTAAAATATTAATAATTACTTAAAAATATAATAAAAGTTTTAAGTTAACTATGTAAAGCAACTTCTGTCTAAAAATTTAGCTTTAAATGCAATACATAATCAAACATTAAAAAGAAATTTTTAAGTTTATGCCTAAGTTAAAGTTTTTAAACAAAAAAATTTCAACCAATACAAAAAAATGTCAACATGAATTTATTCATTCTCTACACGATATAAGCCCTGTTTTTTTTTTTCTTTTACCTTTCTTCTCTTCAAAAGATGCTAAAAATGGGAGCATATCCCTAAAACAAATATTAAAGAGGTTTGACTCCATAAAGATTAAGCTAATTATTCTCATAAAAGTTTCATAGTAGACTTTAAATAAAAATCTAAAAAAATACATTGCTCATATCTTTAAAAGTTTTGAAATATGTTTTAATAAAAATTACTTTTGAACACAATCATTAAAATTTCAAAAAAACTTATCTCAGATAACGTGTATTTTTTCGGTTTTTGAAACAACTATTTCTATTCTGGGGCAATAAGATTTAAAACAGTTCATTATGATTCTAACCAAATACATTCAAGAAATACATTTTGAAGTTTTATATATCCTTTGCAGTTTTATTAAAGAAAATTATATTGTTAAAAATATTTACTTTAAATACATTTTTACAATAAAGAAAGTAGAATAGTTGGATAAGTAATGCTTTTTTAATTATAATTATTTACATTCCTTTCAGTGCTTTCCACTTTTTTTTTCTGGAGATGAGCAGATGTTCTTTTACATTTAACATAACAAACTGAAGACTATCTTCAAACAAGTTTTTCCAAAAGATCTGTATAAAAACTAAGTAACAACTAAACAAAAGCATTTATAAAATTCATTTTTATTTGCATTTATTATTGTAACTGGTGTGAATAATTCTAAATTTTATAAATTAAAAAAATAAAAGAAATTTAGTAANTTTTTGGGTTCAATCCAAACCATCGCTACGCCATATTTCAGACTTTTTCTTTTCCTAGTAGTCCACTGTTGTAAATATTCTGTACAAGTTTTACAGACCTGATACTAAAAAAGTAGAGCTGATAGAGAAAAACTGATTTCATATTTGGATTCAGCAACCCAAATATAGCTAAAATCAGTTCTAAAATCCTAGGCACCAAAAAAAAATTTTTTTTTTGTTGACCTGTGTAATTGATGCTCTACTGTAGATGTTATTTTAAATCATTAATTTTCTATTTACCTTTTAATCATTGTTCACTATTTTTAAGCTTAATCATGATACGATATTACACTAAATACAATAAAGTTTATTTCCCCATCATACAAATTTCAAATGATGGGGAAATAAACTTTATTGTACTTAGTGGAATATCATATCATGATTAAGTGTAGTTAATCATTTTTCACTATTTTTAAGGTAAATAGAAAATTAACTTTACTCCATCATACCAAGTTTGCCTGGGTCTTCCTCTCTTTTTCTTTTTTGTGGAATGTATTCCACTGACATTTTCGGGAGTCTCTCATCACTCATTTTTTTCACATGTCTGAACCAAGTAAGTTGTTTCCTCTGTATTTCTTCCAAAACCATCTCCTTCAATCTCATTAAGTCTTTGATCCTCTGGTTGGTTCTTTCTCTTTTTGAGATTCTGTACAATCTTCTAAATGCATCCATTTCAACTGTTGTTACCTTTCTCTTCTCCCCAATCATGCCTCTGTCCCATATAATAGAATGCTTTTAACAATAGCATTATATATTCTTTTTTTTTCTGCATCTAGTTATTTCTTCACTCCACCACATTTCATTTAATCTTTTAACTGCTCTCTTACCTTGTGCTAATCTTGTATTAATTTCTAATGCATCTCTTCCATCTTGATGAATTTGTATTCCAAGATAATTGCAATGTTCACATCCCTCAATCTTTTCTCCTTCCAGTTCCATGTCTGTTTTAACCCCTCCTATGCATAAATATTTTGTTTTACTCATGTTTATATATACTCTTAAAATATTCCTCTTATTTTTCTTGTCATGTATTCCAGATCATCCTTATCTTCTGCCATTATCACTTGATCATCTGCAAGTTGCAATGTAAACATTGGCTTACTGTTAATATCTATTCCCATATTACAACAATTCTTTTTCCATATTTTCAATACTCCTAGGTAGATTTTAAATAAAGTTGGTGAGATGCAACAAGTCCTTTTGATACCAAGTATTTTCCATGTTCTTGGATTTATCTAGAGCTTCTTCATTTGCTGCTTCATATAGTGTTGTTTTTATATTTTGTATAATTTTATAGTGTTATCATATTCTCTTTTTCTTCCAATTTTTCATGAATTTTGTCTGAAACAATCTTCTCGTACTTTCTTCTGCTAAGCTTTTGAGATTAAATTTAAGATCTTTAATTACTTCCATTTGCATTTTTTCTTCTTTCTGTGTCTGTATTACTCTTTTGTAAGGAATAATGATTTTTGCTCTTACCAGATAGTGGTCTGAGCTGCAGTTAACACCTCTCTGTGCTCTTGCATCTAAAATTTTAATTTGGGTTCTTTGCTTTGTAATAACATAGTCAATAGTTGATTTCCACTGCCTAGTATGTTGAGTTCAAGTATATTTATGAATATCTTTATGTTTAAAAACCTATTATTGATTTTAAAGTAATTTGTATTACAAAAGTTTATTAATCTTTTTCCATTGTCATTCGTTACGTTTTCTCCAAAACTGAACGAAATTCATATTGCAAGAGTAATTTCAGATAATGAAAACTTTTCAAAGATGATAAATTTAAATTACTCTGGTCCTCTAGGTTGGGGGTTTGGATGATAGGCCTGCACTCTATCTCCTGTAAAAAATCACACTGCAACAGAAAGCTCCAGAAAAAAGGAACCAGATGAATTATATGGTAAACGACTAAGGCAAGGTAAACAGACAATGAATTTGGCTACATGGAATGTACAAGGGATCAGATCAAACAGACAAGAGATAGTAAAGAAATAAAAAGAATGAAAATTGACTTTGTGATCTTAACAGAAACAAAAAAGAAAGGATCAGGAATGGAAGAACTGGAAGACTGTGCATATTTACTCTGGTGTGCCAAAAGAAGAAAGAGCAAAATGTGTATCCCATGATAAAAAAGAAATTTAAGAGAAATATTACCAACCTTGAAACAATAGATGAAAGGATAATGAAAGTTAACCTAAATATTTTTGGAAGACAAATTACTATCATTGGAATTTATGCACCAAATTAATCCAAGGTAAGGATTTATTCTACAACAAGATGCAAGAGGTGATAGATGAAACTGGAGAGACAAGAGAAATAATGTTACTGGATGATTTCAATGCAAGAATGGGATCATTGAGAGAAAACAAAATTAGTGGACAATTTATAGAAAATGTACTCATCTAAATTAGAAAAATATTATTGGACATAAAAAAAATGAATCTAATATAATTTAATCTTGGATTATATTAGATTAATGTTTTTTCAGATTCATGAATTTTTTCAATGAAATAATTTTATGTAGAGCAAGAAGAAAATAGATCTATCAGCTTCCTAGATCCAAAAATAACATTTGGTATTTTATTACATGTATTGACTAGAGTTTAGAACAGAGGCCTCCAACCTTTTTCTGAGAAGGGGCATGCAAACTGTAAATGACAAGTCTGAGGACCAGAGGCTTTATTCTGGTCACTTATCTTTTGTCTCTTCTTTCAGAGATAAATTACATCAAAACGAGAGACAAAACTCATCTTCCAGAGAAGCAATTCTGGTTACTTGTAATGCTCTAGTTTTTGTTGTCGACGTCACAATTCTGTTAAGTTGATTATACATGTTCGGATTATCTATGTGCGAGCACACACAATGCAGTACAGAATTTGAACCAATGAAATAGTAGAATTTTCAAAAATGCAGAATACAAAATTATAGATTACACAGTAAGGAAAGCATGAGGTTCAAAGCATGTAGTTTTGACAAATGTGCATTTGCTTTGTAATATCAATGTTTTGGGTAACATTCTTTTAACAAGTAGAATTTTAATAACTTAGAAGAGTGTGCATACCTTAAGAAAAATTAGATGATAATATTTCAAAAAGTACTTAGATAGATGGCCCAAAGATGGTTCAGTAATTTGGGCTTCTACTCCTTTATTTTGTATAAGTAACTTTTCTACTTGGACTTGTTATATTGAAACATGTAATTATTTATTGTGACATCATCACAATGTCAGGCTGCAATTTTTAATCATTTTTTGAATTTAAAATGTATACTTTCTGCCTCAAATTACTAGTGTCTTGCTCCTATAGTTCATACTTTTCTGTTAGCAATAGATTCATGCCAGTCATCTAACTCCTTTTAGGGGAAAATTTTTAAACTGAAATAACGATTTTTAGTTTGCACCAGAAGTTCATATATAGTTAATTGGGGCTTCCTGCCCCTAATCTTTCCATATATGGTTTCTGCTTTGACTTTCCTTATTCTTGAGAACAGAGTTAAATAGATGACGGGCAACAGTGGGAATTTATAGGTCAATTTTTCCGATATGTAAGCCATTCATAAGCCAAATCGATTAACTCCACATTTCAAATTTTTTTTTTAATTTTAGTGTGAAAATACTTGATATACTCGTAAATTTTTATATTTATAATCAGTTTTCCTAATAATAAGGATCAATACCACTTAATGACAAAATTTTATTGGCCATCGAAAAAATCTTAATTAGAGTGGCTTCTGAAATAAACAACTCCATACTATAACATTAATCCACCAATGCACACTGCAGCATTGCAATTGAAGTGTGTGCTCACCAGTGCTTTGTAGATAATGGTAAATTATTTAGTGTTATCTCATCACAAAAAGTAAGTAAAAGAAATTAGTTATAGTCTAACTGCCCGCAAAAGTAAGTATACTTGTGGAATATTGAACGATTGTTTTAATTTTGGTGACAATTGTTTTTAGAAAAAAAGTTATACCCGTTATATCAAGATGGATAAAACTAAAAATAATTTTTTTCATTCGTCCTATTAAACATGATTTTTATAAAAATTTAAGAACAAATTGACTGATGGGATCTCAAATGCAGCTGATCATTTATGTTGCTGAATAATCAGTTTAAACAAAACTATTATTTTGTTTAAATTCTATTCTGTTACTGTTAACCATTGTAATGGTAACAGAATAGTTATTATTCATTTTTGCGAAAAATCTTTAATAAAAAATGTACACTAACGTGAAGACTGAATTTGATGTTATTACGTTTTTCACTTGCCAAATCGATTAACTCCTTCAATCACATCAAAATTGTAATAATAATAATGATTATAGCATATCTATGCTATCTTATACATTTTATATGTCATTAAATAAAAGCTACATCTACAATAATACATTCTACAATGTATTTTTGAATTTATATTTTACAAGGAATTTTAAAAATGAATGTATATTACTTTGTTGCTTTTTGTTTTATGGAGTTGATTTGGCAAGTGAGCAGCATGTGTGGGTTCATGCATTACAGCCCAATGAGTGAACCCACATGCATTTGATTTAGAATCAGTAAAGTGGCCACTTGAAAACAGATCAAAGTGTGAAAGATGGAAAAATATCTTCTGGAATCACTTTTCAGAAACAATGATTTCTTGAGACGTAAACAGGTGTAGCAAATCGGTGACTGGTTTGTGATGTACACACTTTTTCAAAAACAAAAGATGACGGCCAAAATATGGCCCCAGGTACCAAAGAATGGGAAAAATTTTGACACTCGATATTGAAATATCTTTTAATATTTTTGATATTTGTCAGCAAGGCTGTTTGATATTTTGATTTTATATTCATATCTCCTTGATTAAACCCTGGAAAGGTTTATTTTTAAAACAAGTATCCCTTGGGGTTTTTTCAGGCCAAGATTTATTACCATGCAACAGGAGACAAGTAGGTATAAATTGAAATATTTTAATTATTTATACATTTTCCAAAGTATTAAAACCATTTATTGAACCACATTTATGGGTTATGGCAGTGATATTTGTAATAATTACCATTTTCATAGTTAAGACAATTTGGTGTCTTCCAATTTGGTTATGTTGTCGTTCATATCTGTCTCGATGTCTTTAGGAATCAAGACCTTGGCTACCATTTTTTGGTAGTTGAAATCTTGGAGAGATGGCAAGTTTGAACCAGTTTTCCTAAATACCCTTTGGCCAACAAGCTCTCAACTTAAAAACTCAAGCATGACTCTCCCAAGCTTATTTTTTAAAATAAGATTATAAATATTATTTCCATGAACCTTGAAATAGTGCTGACTCTAGACAATTTGAAGAGGTAGAATTTTAGTTACTGCTTACCTGCCACTCAAAACTACATTACCCCTATGCAGTGCAAATTCAACATTTCAACCTAGGATTTATTTTTTATTATTATTCCCTGGGTTTTATGAAGAAATACTGCACCTTTGCAAAACTGAAATATTATATGTAGGAGCAAAAATAAGAAATCTGAGATAAAGGAGTTTGTCTTAGAAAATACTGTAATTTTTTATAAAAATCATATACAACAAAGACTATTCCATCTTGAACTAGTTCAGATAATGATATTTAAAGAAATTAAATGAATATGCTTTAGTTAGAAATAAATATAAAAAAGCTGATTGAAAAAAAGGATGATGGGAAAAAACAGGTGATAAACAGAAATATGTTATGTTAAATGCCAGATTTCTTACATGCCACAGGTTTGCTACCCCTGATCTATATTCTAAAATTAATTGGCAACTTTTTAGTGAAAACAATCAAATTTGCTAAGAATTGCTGGATAACACTGCAATTCTTGGTAATATGATTTTTATTCAACAGTAATTTCAATTAATTAATTCACTATACTAGAATTATAGTAATTTATGTAATCTATTTTAATGCACCAACAAAATGTTACGGCACTTTTTTTTTAAGGAAAATAACTTGATTTTCACTGAATATTTTTTCCTAATAACCTTATTCTATTTCAAATATGACATTTTAATTTAAATCAGTCTGTATTTAATGTATTCCTAATCCAGAGATAAACCAATATATGAAATGCTGCCATACTTGATGTGTAACTTTCCAGATTATGGAGAAGAAATTTTGACAAACTACTCAACAATAAGGGAAATATGGCAATGTGATATCAGCTCTTAATTTGCACATCAACAACGCATATTTGGAACACTGCACTCCTATCAGCTCTGTGACATCTAATCATTTTTATGTTCATATTAATATATGGAACAAGCACAATGAAAGTTCATATGGTACTGAGTACCATATGAACTTTTAACATATAACATATGACATTTCCATTCTTCCAGTTCACTCTGGATGGGTGGTATGATTCCTACTTGCATATTTTCCTTACTGGTAATATATTACCAGTAAGGAAAATATGCAATTCCATTTATTGCCAAAATCTTTTCTCCATAATCTTGAAAGTATACACACTAAGTATGGTGTTTATCCCACTGGTTTCTTTCTAAAATTACTTTACAGTAATTTTAGAAAGAAACCAGTGGGATAAACACCATACTTAAAGTAACTGTAAAGTTGATAATAAACCTTTATTGTTAACTTCTGCACTGTAATTTTTAACTTTCCATTACTATTGTTTTTTTCCAAAATTTTTAGATTTCTCTTACTGTTAACTTGGTTAAAAATAATTTAGCATGTTAGAGAGCACAATTTGTTGTAGTCCTGCCATATTCCTTTCTATTACACCATAACTCTGCATCTAGTGGACATTAGTTTTTAGAGCAGTAGTACAGCTTTCACTTTCCCAATGACCACGTGTAACTGAAAAAAATAACTTTTTTCCTGACAATCATTCTTAATTAGGACCTAGCTTGGAAAATTAATTGATCCCAGAATAACAAAGTAAACAATCACTTAAGAAAGCTTTCAATTGTGAATTACCCCTGTTTTGGCATTATTAGAGTGTAATTTAATGGCATTTCTGGTAAGGTTTAGTTAGTAGTCATTTAAATCTTTGCTAGACATTAATATGTTTATTCAATTTTTACCTCTTAATTAAGGTTTGCTAAGTGTTTATAATAAATATCATTAATAATAATCCTTTAAATTTCAGCTGAAAGTAATTAGAGTAAGAATGTTATTTGGATTTTAAATGACAAATATTCATTTGGTATGTCAGCTTAAAAAGAAAATTATTTAAGTGGACTGGAAATCAATTTATTTACAAGTAGTAATTATTTTGGAAGAATTAATAAATATTACAAAATGCACAATCTTTTATCATAATTCTATACAAGCATGAAAAAATGATCATTCCTGAAGCAGACAGTAATTTTCACCTCCAAACAAATCTCTTTTACAAGATTTTAAAAAAACTTTGACCAACCAAGTCCACAGTATAGAGCCCGACCGATGGTATGACCCGAATGCCCGACCTATCTTCCGAGGCAGATAGTATAAACAGATTTATAGTTCATTCCATTTCGGAATAGTTATAAGAAGTTCTCAGACTACCAGAAAGTCTTTCAGCAAAGTAGTTCTTCTTTTCTCAGCAATATCCATTTGATTTTCTAAATCCTAAAAGAAAGAAAAAAAAAAAAAAAAATTATAAAATCCACCATGTAAGATTTATTAATATAATCACCAATAAAATAATAGCATTTTACCAGGATAATGGCAAAATTTATCACAATGTTAATTTTCATGCAATAAAATGAACAAATCTTTTACCAGACTTCACTAAACCAAACTAAATTACTTTCACAACTCCCAAGAAATAACCCTATTTCCAATAATGGTTGCTTTTTATACTTTTCAACATGACTAATAAAAAGTAGTACTGTAATAAATGTTCCATTTTCAGTAGAATAGTGTTTCTTCTACTAGTAAGCAAAGACTGGTTTGACCTTGGATTATAGAGCAATTCAAGCATATGGTTTTAGTGAACTATTCTACTCTAGTCAGAAAATAGGGGTTAAAGTTTAAGGATGCCCTCCTTTAAATATAACAGTTACAGTCCTATACAAACACATGCTAGTTTTGAATATTGGAGTGCATACAGTGAAGGTAGGTTTGGTTACTTTGAGCCAATCTGATTTCTTTATTTTTACTCTTTTTGCACCAAAAAAATTTTTTTTCTGTTGAAAATTGTTTGAAAAATCACAAATTTCTTTTAGCTTTGTTTGATTTGAAAAATCAATATAATTTTATTTAACTTCAATTTGTCTTATAAACTTAATGAAAAAGAAATTCTTATTGAGTAAGGTTAATTAAGAAGCATAGTTTGTTCTCAACTGTACATTATCTTCCAAAGAACAATTTCTCAAATTATCCATTTTATACTTATTATATTGACAAGTCTCATTAGTAATATCAACACATAAATATAACCTGAATTTATATGATATTTCAACTTACATTACTATGATTATGCAGTTTGTAATAAAGTCTAACACATTATTGCCTGGCCATCTAGCTAGTTGAAACAGAATACATGTATTGTTAATCTTTATAGATATTTAAGAATACTCTCCAGTGAATATCATTCTACTTCCAATAGAATCTTATATATATTATCAGCTAAAACCTTGCAATTAATTTTTATAACATATATAAAAATTATTTATTAAAATTTATAATTTTCAGCCAAAACTATATCATTTAAAAATTTTATTACAGTATTTTAAATATAAAAACTAAAAATGTTGCTATTATTGTAATTTTTGAAAAAATAACCTAAAATTACTTGATTTTATTGACCCTATCATACTCTAAATTAATGTCAGGATCTACTGATTTAGTGGATTGCTTGTCATGTAATATTACAAAGAATTAATAATGAAATTTATTTTTAATACATTTTTATGTTTTTAAAATTTTTTCTAATAACACACATGTAAAATGTGTGTCTTGTTGGAACTGTTTGTTTTAAAATGAATATTCAAAGAAGCACAGCAACAGATCACTTCACAAAATTATTGGAACCAGTAATTTTGTAAAGTGTCGAAAAAAATTAAACAGCAAAATTTTTCCTGCAAAGATAAAATTAAACCCATGTAATGGTGTCTAGGGAGTGGGGTCTTTAGTGATAAGATGATAAGGCTACAGTTGAGTTTTGCAAGAGGTTGTAATTCGATTTTGAGTTTTTACTGAAGTTAAGGTGCTGATAGGGTTTCGTTGGTCTAAATAAGTAAAATAGCTCTAAAATAACTATTTCTAAGTCTGAAATAAGGTAAAAATAAGCAAAAGTTAGAATAAAGGCCAAGGAAAATCCAAGAGCAGTATTAGGGAACATTGGGAGTTTTGTTCCACTACTACCATCATATTCGGATGATCAACATGGTCCCCATATAGGCAAATTTTTTAAGTCTGACCAATATTGCAAAATTAGCAGCATGGACAAAAGCTCAAATGTTGGCAGTGGCTCAATTAGAGTTAACTGGGATTGCACATGAATTTGTGTGAAAAGATTGGCAAATTAAGGATGTAGATAATTATGAGGTAATTAAACAACTTATGTTGGACAGATTTAAGAGAATTCTATATTCCCTTAGATTAAACAAATTTTATGCATGCATGCAAAAAAGGGACAAGGATGTACAAATGTATGCTGTCCAATTGCAAGTAGGGGAGAGTGTGTAGTGCACAAAAGGTTATGTATAAAACTGTAAAGTTCTTGTTCCAAAAACCATGTATAGATGCCTTTAAAGGCATCTATACATGGTTTATCTCACTCCTGTTATTTTATACAGATGCAGATATTGTTGAGCAAATTAAATCTTCAGATGAAAAAAAAATGATGATGAAGATGTAGAAGAAACATCAGAGAAAATGAAGTGCCGTCAACCAGGGAAGCGTGTAATGCAATAAGATTATTGAAAAAGTTTTACAGGTCTCGGAAAACTTATTTTCTAAATCATACATGTTATTCATTATTTCCAATTAACATTGTAGGCATTTTTCACCTAAAAATTGTTTATCAATCTAAAATAACTGACTTTTTTAAGTGAATATTGTTATTGTGTCTTTTTAATTGGCATACATTAGTTTAACTTTTTGTTACCTTTTGATACAACATTATTCTCAAAATCAGAAGTGCTGCCATTATCAAAACTTAAGACAAATAAGAATTTCAAAAATTACCTTTTATAAGAAATTTCTAAGTACATCAATGTGTGAGATAGCAGAAATTCCTATATTAGAAATAGTCTTTAATAATAACATTTTGCGAATTATGCAACAATTGTTGTTCTTAGCTACCTGAGAAAGTCTCCCGTTACATTTTCTCGAAAGCAACACGACACTTTCTCATAAACTATTAATTAACCTCTGCACGGCCGAAATCACCCGTGAATATCACCAGAGATGGCTGAAAAGAGTTAGTCACCGTTTTAGTCCTCAGAGAGAAAGAAGCCGTTGTCCATAGGATAACCTTTTTTGTGTGTGTGTGTTAGTGCACAATCGAGCCTGGATAAATCAAAAGGGACATTTTGACTGGATATTCCACACCTGGATACATCCTGAAAAAGCTATAAGAAGAACTATTACCTTGTTCTCCAATTCAACACGTCCCAACCGGGATATCTATTACCAAAGGTATTTATCACTCTGCAAATCGTATGTGAACTCTCTCTCCGCGACAACACTTTATCCAATTTATTTTTAAATAAACCCTTGTTAATTGTTAAGTGTATCTGAGTCACTTCCACATGTTGTCTCTCGATCTAACATTAAGAATCTGTCTGTCCACGTATGGGACTGCTCGCGCGATGGTGTGACGTCATCGCCGTCTCGGCTTCCGTGTTCCGTTAAACACAGTGGTGTCAATCCTGACAGGGCACCAAGGAGGTGCCGACCCGAAAGGTCACAAATGTAAACTTAGACATAATAATGTAAATAAAGTTGATTTAAACATTTAGTTTGCACTTTTATACATATGATAATAAATTACTATTACCATAATAGATACAGTATACTGTATTACCATTAAGAAATAATTTTATGGTAATAAGTACGATGTTAAATTAGAATGGATTTTATAATAGATTCTTAAACACACTTGGTACTTTTGATGGGACTGAAATTATGACCCTGCAGATAACAACACTTGGTTATAACATCAAAAAATTGACGGTCCCATGGATGACGTTATAATCAGGTTAAACTGTATTATTATGGGGCCCAAAAAGAGTTGAGTGTCAAGAACTGTGTTCACTATAGAAACTAAGCAAGAGATAATAGCCAAAGTAGAAAGTGGGCAGAAGATGTCTGATATTGTAGGCAGATAACTTCAACAGGTCTACAGTAGATAAATCTTAGCTAAGAAAGATATAATCAAAAAGACTTGAGCAGATAAAGGAGTAATGAAAATTGCATCTGAGAAACAAAGATGTGCCATCCCTGAAAAAATGGAGAGACTGTTTTTAGTTTGTTATTACATGTAAATAAACATAGTAAGAAAGTATATAATTATTTCATTTTGTGGGTCTCCAGAACGAATTAATCAAATTCCCATGAAAGTCTTTGGTAAATTGATAATTGGTTAATGAAGAATTCAGATAGTGAACATAGTCTTGGAATGGATTATGTTCGTTAACTGATCACCCACTGTATTTTCACAATTAGCTTGAAAAGGCAAAAGTCAGTCACAAGGAAGAGCTTCATTTGAACTGTTTCACAAAATGACCATACACGACAATCTGAATGAAACTCAGATTGTGGAAAAAAAAATATATTGAAATAAAAATGAATATTTTTAATTAATTATTGTCATAATAATAAAATGTTTACAGAAAATTAATTTATTTTCTAATTACTGGGTAATTTGTTGCTTAATGTATATTTAAAATATTTAACAGAATATATTTTAATTTACTAAAATAATTTTCAAACTTACTCCTCGATCGGTAGTTTCAGCTCTCTCTATTTTCCAAGATAAATTTTCAATTTCTGCTTCGAGTTGAGCTTGCTGATATTCAAACTGAAAAATAATTGTATAACACAACCTTTATAACTTTGGAACTATTATAAAAAGCTAATTATCCAATAAAATTTTTTCTACTTAACTATATTTGATGCAATATGGTATAGATTTTTTAATGAAAATACAATAAACTTTAAAATAAAAGTGACATCCATAGGTGAATATAATAGTTATAACAAAAGAATCATAATTTTAACAATTTTTGTAGCTAATGTATTAGTTTTCCATATAAAATTTGATGAAAACTTAACAAACTTGGTCTCCAAATGTTAAGTTATTTATAATATAACACTAAGCAAGGAGCACAAATTAATAATTTTTAATATACAGTTGATTCAAAGTTTAGTTTAACTTTTGATGCTACTAAAAATAGCTGCAATTTGTAAGCACATGTACATATCCAAACATTTTCTTATATACATTCTGTACGTTTCTATATTCAATGGTTGAATCAACGACAAGAAAACAACGTTTCTAAATGGACCATTGAGTTCTCCATTGAAACTAATGATGTCAGCACTGTTTTACTGTTGAGCTCAATGGTCTCAATGACCTGAAAGACCGTTGAGTATTCAACAAACTAACATGGCGGCATTCATGAAACAAGTAAATTTCACTTATAGAAACTATCGATTCGCTCTTGCTGTGGATGCTGTAATAGTAGACAGATTAATGAATGATCTGTATATGATAAAACATGTGATTGCACAATTATGTTGGATAATTTGTTTTTGGAAGAAACTTAATATTTCAATATTGACCATGAATTTGTCCAAAATTGATTATAACCAAAATTTGGCCCTCTTTAAGTCTTCTCAATGATATAAATATTCAAGACATTCAAATTATTAAAGAAAGACCCAATTTAGAAGAAAATGATACAGAGAAGGATTCATTTGAATAAAAGGATTTATTCAAATACAGGTATACCTCGCCTTACGTCGGTAATTGGTTCCAGGAGAGGCGATGTAAGTTGAATTTACTTGTCTCCAAATCTACTTGTCACTAGGCTAAACCATAAATTACCATTCCCGGTTCTGTATTTTATTTATTAATGCATTTTTAATAATATATGGTTAATAAGGATCTATTTTAAGCTTACAAACAAATAAATTTTAGTTTTTAATATAGTACAGAAAAAAGTAATCTAAATTTACGATTTACAAGTATGTAAATACAGTACATACTTGTAAATGTATATATTTTAATATGATTTTATGTGCTTTATATGCTTTTCTAGTGATATTATGACTTCAATATTTGTGGCGGACAGACGTAAAGTTGAATATAATGACTTAAACTTGATTTTTATTTTTCCATATACTTTTTTGACAAACGACGTATACTCGGAAACGATGTAATTCGAAACGACATAAGTTGAGGTATACCTGTAATGGTTAAGTGAGTTACTTTAATTATTTAGCAAAACAGTCACAATTGTTGTCTTCTCCTTAATTAAGCCAGCCATCATGAAACGTGCCCTTTCAATGGAAACATTTCTTTATTCTACAAAAATGTGGCATTAGATCATTCAATGGAGAACTCACCGGCGATATAAGTGTTAAATTTAGAAACATACAGATAAGTACTTATTTGACACAGTAGATGGTTGTATTCAGACAAATTAGAACATAAAACATCAAAGTATTAGAGTATATTAGATGCCATAATAATTTTGAAATGTCACTCATTAGCAACAAATCAATATTAAACAGATTTAAAATGTTTTCAGTAATTACTGAATTTAATTTTTATCAAAGAAGCATATGATAATGACACTACATCTCATGTACAGGTTTACAAATGGAATAAGCATTTTAAAGAAGACTCAACACAGACAATCCCCGACAAGAAATGATAAAATTATTTCAAGTATGTAAAGTCAGAAAAGATTGTAGGCAATCAGTAGATTATTTGCTGGACATTGACAATTTTGAATGGCTCTGTACACATTCTTCATGACTTAAAAATGTAGTGTATCTAGTCTTGCATTATTTTGAGGATTTTAACAAAAAGGTAATGGGAGGAACACACATTCATAAGCAAAGAACCAATCAATGAAGCTGCTAAAGATCTAGATATCTTAAAAAAGGTGATTGCTGGCAATGAATCAGATGTTTCTTATAAAATTTGCAGAGTAAAGATGCCTCATCAACTTGTTAGCCAAAAAATGTGGGTTATCACACAATGAAATGCTATGAAAAACATAGTGCTTGATGTATGATATGTGATGATAAGGAAAAAGTCTGTGCCAGAAATTAACCCATGTCAAGAACAGAGGCAATAGAATTGATTGTTCTCTCTTTAAAGGCACCAGAGATTCACATTTGATGTAATCATAGATGATAAATATCACTATCCTTTCCTGCCTCCTCATCTACAGCTTACTTTAAAGAAGGGAAAAATCTACCTGGAAGAACATTACACCAAAAGATAAAGCTACCTGGCTTACAGTTGAACCAAAAGGACCACTAGAGCCATTTTTCATGGAATCAAAATAAGCCATAAACCAGAACATTTATGTAACTGAATGCATTGAGAAGAGCATCCAAAAGCACTATTCAAACAACAAAGGATATGTTTTGGTCCAATCTGGTTACTGCATGTCAAGTAAAGCTGGTTTCATTGGACTCAAAAGTGATACCCAACTCAAACAACCTTCTAAACATACTCCAATTTCAATTAATTGAACAATTTCAAAGTTCATCATAAAGAATTGGTCTATATTAATAGATGACATGTAAAATTAAGTCAGGAATTAACAAAATAAAGGAAAAGTTGGCAAAGTTCCAAACATTTATTAGTCAAACTTCACATCAGGAGTTTATTCTATATTTTTCATGCTGCTAATCAAGGGATACCAAGGGCCCTTGTTTAGCAATTTGTTGCCAGTGTGTGGCTCTTGTAATTAACAATTATCAAGCTATCACAGGAGCAGTCTTATCATGTATCATTAATAAATTTTAAGTAAATTATACTTTGGAAAAAAGCAAATTTACCATGAATACCATGTCATTCTGATTACCATAATTTGATTACCATGTGTTGATTAAAAAGTGTTTGTATTTCTCATTTTATGAAATTTATGTATAAATAAAATATTGTTATAGAAGACTGAATTATTTTTAGGCTATAATATGGATAATCAATAATTACAGTAATTTGATCAAAAGGTGGTTATGCTTCCATCTTGTGTCACGTTAAATCATCCCAGATCCCATTCAATCTTTGCTTCCACATTATAATTAATAACAAAAAAGTAAGACAAAGTCATACAGGTTAATCTTAAAAAAGTTCTCTTGTCATTTAATGTATTAAGATTAATGAGTTAATCACATCATAAAAATAAAAGCTTTATGTTAACTAAACAAAATAAAAAATAATCATCATCAAAATAAAAATTTTTGTAATAATATTACTGAAAATTTTAAAGTAACTTACTAATTCTTTACGTGGGCCTATTTCCATATAATATGCATATGGATACGTGTACTGCAGTGTGTAACGACACTAAATATGAAAATAATCATTTGAAATATAAATTTTAAAATTTATTATCCAACCAACTTATCTGTCTCTCTTGAAATGTCTTTGAGAACTACATCTTTAAATCAGTTTTTATTTATATAGTTGACATTTCATATTTATTCTTTCATGATCCAAAAAGATTAGTCATCAAAATTTAATTTTATAAAAAAAAAGTATACACTAAATTTTGCATGTAGATGTACAGTACAGTATATAAATACATCAATAAGGTATCTTAATTTTCATAACTGAGAAAGACACATCAGAATGACAGATAAGTCAATGGGATAAAATATCAAAAATATGAAATTTATTTCTATTATAAAGAATAACTTGTATAATCATTATAATCAACAAAATTTGGCACTATAGCTAATAAATCTATCAAGAACTGCTTATTAAAGATAACAAACAAACTTTCTGTAACTTCAAAATGTTTGATACAAATTGAGCCATCTTTGGTTCAGGATACATTATTCTAAGAACAGCATAGAGAAAATATTGTTCTATAGGTTGTTCTTAAAATAACTGTACTCTGAGTGGCTTGTAATGTATCCTGAACTGAAGATGGCTCAATTTGAATTGAAAGCACTTTGAAGTTAAAGAAAGTTTCTGTTTGGGTTCCTTAATAAGCAGTTCTTGGAAGATTTATTAACTTATGTTAAAAAAATAACCATAACAAATTGAATTTAAAGAAAACTGGACATAAAAACAGAAAATTAAAATGTCAGGAAGTTTAATTTGATTATTAACTAATAAGAAGAATAATCATAGTATTTTTTAAAGTATTTAAATTTTTGAGATGTATTAAGTTACTGTTTTACTTCTGTACATTTTTACTATTACATAATTATTAAATATATTAAACATTTTAAATATATGTATGCTGATTTTATACAATGTTTAATTCAACATATTTTACAGAATATATTGATATGAGAAATTTTCACTACATCAAATCTAAATAAAACTTTTTTTTTTTTTTTTTAATTTTGAATTAGACAATATATGATTATGTATGCATCTGAACCCAAGACATGAAATTATTATTTTTATAATGGATCAAAATGGCACTTTTTGTATACACACTTGTGCCCAAAGCATTGTCAAAATAGATAATTTTATGAAAAGAATTTTTGAAAAGCTAAAAGAGGGTCAGATCTTAAGTGGATGAGTTACTACTATCCCTCCCATTCCTCAATAGGACAGCTATTTAATATTAACTTAGTGAAATGTAACAGAATATTTAGTGTAGCACTGCTGAGCTGTCTACAGACTCAGGTCTTTTGCCAGATAACCAGTACATTGCATTCCATTGACACTTGTAAACAGAAGTGCTCATTTAAGATGGTGTCAAAAACATTGTTCCATTCATTTAAAGTCCATTATCAATGTTCTGTTCATTGACAAATCCACATATATAACATAATTTTATAAAAATTGTCTTTTAAACTGAGATTGTATACTTTAATTTTGGTAAAGGCTCATTAATTTTTTCATTACAGTCACATTTAATTAAACAAAACAAACAAAAAAAATAATAAAAAGCTACAGAAGAACTTCAGAAAAATATTTCAGCTAACTATTCAGAACTAGATTGAAGGAACACCAGTACAACTTACTGAAAGGCCATCCAAACACAAACTTAGCTGAAATATTAATGACTAATAAAGATGCAGAAGCAAAGTGGAGATGCAAAAACTATACTTCCAATAATGAAAAACGGTTCCTTAACAGTAGCAGATGAGCTATAAATAACCACAAACTGGTACCACACTATACACAAACAAAAAGAAGGAAATGACCTAAATTTGGGCAATTTTTCCAGACTTATTCTATTTGTAGATCAAGTGATGAAAACAAAGTCAGAGATCAGATCCAAAAAATATATACACTTTTATTAACATTGGAAATGCACTTCACACTCTACAGTCCATCAGTCCAACCAGTTTGTATAGATGACTGTAAGCAGAAAATTCTGGCATATATATAAAGATAATACTGTATGATGATCCTGCTCTTAATGACAATTGTTATCCCTAAAAAGCATTTACCTCCAAATTAATAGATTTTAGAAGAAAAGACCATCTGGTTTTTTAACACACAAGTATGAAGTTTAATTGTACATAGTTGCCATTAAAATGATTCTATTGAGAACAGGATCATCATATTACCTCTAATGCTGTTAATTAGTACTATGCACAATTAAATCCATACACTAATCCATACTTGTGTGTTAAAAAACCAATTGGTCTTTTCTTCTAAAAGCTGTTAATTTGGAGGTAAATGTGCTTTTTTGGGTAAATTGTCGTTAAGAGCAGGATCATCATATTATCTTTATATATATGCCAGAATTTTGTGCCTATAGTCATTTAAGTGAACTGGTTGGACTGATGAGGGATTGTAGAGTCTGAAATACATTTCCAATGTTAATAAAAGAGTATATATTTTTTGGATTTGATCTCTGATTGTTTTCATCACTTGATCTACAACATATAATAAGTCTGAAAAAATTGGCCAAATTTAGGCCACATCAAGATATATTAATCACAGACAAGAAACAAAAATATTTAGAAAGAAGGAAATGACTTGAGAGCTATGGATGAGAATGCCAAAGACAATAACACAACTGTTAAAAATTTTTTTATTGCTTTTCTTCTTTTTATTCTAAAATCAACAATTTACAAGTTTTTAATTCTGTAGAATGACTATCTTATTATTCACTTATTATTGTTATTCTTTCATTTATTTATTTTAATTCCTATTTATCTATCTATATTTTAATTTTTTGTGTTCCAGTTCTAGAGATTATTGCTTAAGATATTTTATTCTATGGCTTAAAATGCAAGTTTCAGTTATGTATTATAATTTGAATGTTCAAATAGCATTGTTAGAATTGTTCATCATTTGAATTTTTTGATGATGTAATCTGATGACGAGGCAGAATGTCTCAAAAAGCATTTAATTGTAATTAAAATATAAAAGAACTCCTAATACTATAGTGTAGTAATTAGTGTTTTAGTAATTTATTTTATTATGCTTTGGAAGATTATACCGATATAATGTGACAATTTTTCTATCTAAAGATTTTTACAAATTAAAGAATTTAATATAAATGGTTCTCTTTTCAAACATGTTCATTATTTGAAATATATTTTAATTTTGTTTTATCATGTATTAAAAAAATACCTTTGCAAGAAGATCAGCACCATCTAATAGATATTGCCAATCAATCCAAGTTCCTTGATTACTCATTACTTTCTCATTAATTCTATTTTTGATTTTTTCTAGAGTTTGTTCTTCAAGTCGAAGACTCTTAGCATGATTTTCCCACTGAAAGCATATAATATACAGTCTAAAATTATTTTAATAATGTTAAAATTGGTTTGGAACAGCTACAAATTATCGTTGTGCTGCAATTTGAAAAAAATTGTAGACATAAATTTCTATTGCTGTTTGTCTGTCTTTCCATAACTTCAAGAACAGTGTNGTTTTTTTATTTTAATAGAAACAAAATTTTAAACAAATATAAAGAAAAGTATATTATTACTCTTTCAAAGTAAAACAAATATTTTTTCAGAGGTGAATTTAAAGTGACTCTTAAATATATAATACTGCTAGATTTTACTACATTTCCTAACAAAAATTTCAAAATTTGTTATAAGTTTGGTTTTCAGAATTTGATACAAAAGTTTTTTTATTTTAATAGAAACAAAATTTTAAACAAATATAAAGAAAAGTATATTATTACTCTTTCAAAGTAAAACAAATATTTTTTCAGAGCTTCTCTTGCTTGAGCATGAGCAGATTCATTTGCTATGTTTGGATTCTCTTTGTATCGACTACATTCATAATATTCACTTCCATGCGTTCTCCAGTCTATATACAAATAAACCAGGAAGTAATTCTATACACTGATGATAAACAATTAAAATTTATATTATTTCAAAAATTAAGAAATTATATTAAAAAATAAATAAATATTGCAATTACAATAATTTACATCAAACATTAATAATATAATTTTTCTGTTTTAAAATATTTGATTTTGAATTTATGTAATCTTATCCCAGTCTCATTTTATTATTTTCATTCTCTAATCATTAAAAAATGTGTACAAAAAAATTAATTCTTACACATTTCTCAATAATCAACAAGGGACAACAAAGAAAACAACAATTTGAAAGTGTTCACTCTGGACAAAGAAAGGAAACTTTAAACTCAAAACTTTAGTATGAGCAAACTTATTTTTCTAAAATATACTACAGGCATATCTCAATTAACAAAGAGGTTCCATGAACAAATGCATTCCATAAAATTACTTTGTTAAGCAAAACTTTGTTCTCAGAGGTAAAAATACTATGGCCTTAATAGAGATATGTTCTTATCTAAAGAAAAATAGGCTTTTTTTTTGAAAAAAGAAAAGCTTTATTAAACAAAAAAGTCAATATTGCATTCCAAACAAGTATAAAATGATGACATTTTAAAACAGGAAACTAAAGTGGATTATTATGCTTAGTTTTATCTTTCATTTAACAGTTACTTGTACAGATTTGTTGCAATTAACAACGATCACTTAACAATAATACTTCTTCCTAAATCATGATCACTTTCAAACAGCTTTTCATTTTCAAACAGCTTTCATGCCATTCAAACAGCTTTTTAAATCTTTGGTTGCTAATGCTTTTTCTGTAGGGTAACTTCTTTAATTTCATCTTCACTTTTTTTTGCTTCATTGTTAACAAGTTTTTCTAAATCTTCCATTGAAAAACTATTATCTTTTGCATTTAATAAATTTCATACATTCTCTTTGTCCACACATTTTCGAAACTTACTGATTGAGACATCATTTCTTATCTATTGAATGTTATTTTCTTCTAGTATAATTTATTTTTTTCTTCATACTTCATTTATTGCATTACCCCACACTGAAACACACCTTATGCAGTGTAAGCAACAACTAAATTATTCCAATGATGCATGAAACTGTAAAAACAAACATATCTATAACTTGGAATATGTGACAAGTTGCCATCATTTGACAATCAAACGACTTTCCGACATTGATCTTAAAATTTTTGCAATAAATAGGTTTTGTTATATCGAGGTTTTGTTACCAGAAGTAACATTAACCAAAATATGCCTGTATTCAGTATTCAGGAAATTTTAGTAATTATTCAAATTAAAATAATTAAGTGTATTATGGGATATTGGGTAGAAATAATCTTTTTATAAAACAAAGATTGATGCATGAGGTAATTTTTAAAAAACAGTTTTCTATTTTTCTTTATATATATATATATATATATAAAGAAAAATAGAAAACTGTTTTTTAAATATATATATACCGGCTAAAGTGCTTTTGTATTTGGAAGGAAAACAGCACAATACACAATATATCCAAATCATTGATATAATGAGGTCTACTGCATTTCTGTGCATTTACACTAAGAAATTTTCTTCTTAATTTTAGAGGAGATATATATTAACTTTTCATAAATTAAAATTTTAATAAAAATATATGAAACTTCAGATATTACAAATTTATATATATGGAATATACAAAGAAAAACTTATTGGATGGAGAGTTCAATAAACTAAATAATTATATCTTAAAGTTTCAGTAATTATCTTAATATTGTAATCTCTTTTATTGTGTTCTTTCAATTTGAGTTTTTAAATGTAGCATTCTATTATTTATGTTCCATAAATGTTGATATGTATAATGTTCCAGTTTACAATTTGTTCTTTTTTTTTTTGTTTTGATTGAGCCTGAACAAAGTTATTGAATATGGCCAAGAACATTAGTATTTGATATTAAAATAATTGCTGGAACTTTTAAGTGTAATTATTTAGTTTCTTTATACAAATGATTTTCAAACATAGAGAAACAAATCTAAATCAAGATGGAAGAGGCCTATACTTTATATACATAGAAAAAAGATTTTGGTATTAAAATGTAATTAAAACTTTAAAATAAGTAAAAATTTTTATAGTTTGGATATTTTTGATATTTATAAAATGATGTCATCAGGATTAACAGAATTAAACTAAAGGATAAGAAAGAGAATATATAAAATGTTTATTTTCAAATAAATTTCTGTGTGAATTTTTAAAATATAACTACCAATTCTATTCTTTTGTCTTAATGGTTAAATTTTTATTATCTAAACTAGTATTTATTGAAATACAGTATTTTAAAAAAAATAAAGCAATTTATAGCTTAAAAAACTTTTTAATTTTATTTTATTTCATAACATATTAAAATGAAAACTGAGATAACAACATTAATGTATTTCATAAAAACCAATGATAAGTAACTACAAAAAAGTATATTTCTTACCTCCTAAACACATCCAACAAAAGTCATGTCTGCAATTATAACATTGCTACAAAAAAAAAATAAATAATAAAACACACAACTTCAGATATATTATATGAAAATTGTTAAATCCTTAAAATAACATTTACTAAAGTATCCCTTGCTTAACAGAAATTTGATTAACACTGCAAAATCAATTGCAACAATCCCTTTATATAAGCAGCAAAAGTTTTAATTAATGTCTTTAACAGCTGTCTTTTACTTAACATAGATATGTGATTTAATTATAACAGTTGTGAAATTTAACATATTATTATTAATGTGATATTATATTCTTTGTTTAGAAGCTTATTTTAAAACTTCATATTTTGTTTGTGTAAAATCAAATTGGAATGCCTGCAGATAAAATACATATTGGGCATATTATGCTTTTTAAGTTTCATAAAGGATATAATGCTACATAACATAAAAGATACTTGCAGTGTGTATGGGGAAAAGGATTTTATATGTCAAACATGCCAAATGTTGTCTTGAAAGTTTTGTTTGAGAAATTTTGAACTATAGGATACAAAATGTATGGGTCACTCAAAAGCTATTGATGAAGAGAAATTGTTAAAGATTGATGAACAACAACTCATGAACTTGAAACAAATTTTAGTGTGTCACAGACATGTACTTTTGAAACATTTCATTCACTTGGAATAGTTGCAAAACATGATTGTGTTCCTCATACATTCAGTGAAAAAACAAACTGTATTGAGTATTATTTGTCAGTCAAAGGTAGGCAGGAAGGCTTTAGGATTTCATTTTATTTTTAAATTAGTTATTCATTTTTATCACAGAAAACTTTTTATGATTACAAAATTGAAGTTAAAACAAAAATTTGTTCTAGCAGATCATGATTGTTTGGTCAAATACCAAGGTATTAACTGTGTTTGATTAACATGATAGCATTGGGGGATTAATTAACAGCATTATTCAAGGGATAACTATACTTGCTTTTGCTTATATGTAACTATATAACTTAATTATAAACAAATGTATATAAAATTGTATGATTACATAAATGCATTAATATAAATATTTCAATTAAAGAAATAAGTAAATGCAATAATGCAATATCAAAATTTCAAGATGAGATTTGTCATTTGTAAAAAATTGATGTTAATATATTAGGGGCAGTCAAATGAAAACAAGATAGACTATATAATAAGTGTGGCACAGAAGTTGGTAATGCAGGTAGGTGTGTATATAGAAGTGCCCTCTATTGGAAATCAGGAAGGAATAGCATGAACGTTCACCACTGTGCCATTTGTCTGTTAGATATGCTCGAAGTGAGGTTGGCGAGTCGTGTGTGCATCCAACATTACTATGGAGGTCCACTGCTTGTTGACTTTCTGAAACACGGTGCCACAATTAATGAACAGCGGTACATAGAAATTTTGCAAAAATTGAAGTGTGCCATCAAATCCAAACACCCAGGAATGTTGACAGACAGCATCATTCTGTTGCAGGATAATGTCCACACACATGTTACCAAGATGGTTTTGACTAGTCCATACACATCCTCCATACAGTCCCGATTTCTCCCCATGCGATTTCCATATTTTTGGAGCCCCGAAGAAAGACATTTGTGGCCATCAATTTGCTTTGGACGAAAAAGTGCACGCCTGGGTACAATCATGGTTCCATAGGCAACCGCAAATACTTTTCTATGAAGGCATTGACCATCTTGTTTCACAGTGGGATAAATGTATTAACAGTTATGGCAATTACTTTTGTAATAATAAACAGTTTACTTACTTTTTTCNAAATGGCAGCTTAACTGCCTATCTTTAGATCAAATTCTTTAGTTTAATCGATTTTCTTACAGCCCAATAATAATTTGTTCAGTAGGTTTTAGTTATATTACATTATACCGTCTTGGAAAAAGTTTGAGACTAAGATCAAAAATTCATATTTTACAACATTCTAAAACACAATAAACATTGTAACCTAATTTGCATACATCCAGTTGTGTGTTTTCAATCTTCAGTAACTAGCAATGACAGTTGTATAACTTTCCTGGCTGTTATGAGCTTTTACTTAAAAAAACTTTTATATTATTAATAACTTAATAAAATTGTGTGTGATGTCATCTATTATGAGATTTTGTTATAAAAACTTTTTGTTTTTTAATTACTATAAAATGGCAAAAAGCTTATTTTTGAGGGTAGGATGAGTTTTATAAAAAAAATTATAAACGTTAATAGCAAGTAAAATCATCATTGAGTTTGACCCTACTGAAGATGCAAAATTTATCACCCCATCTCTTGACCTTTAACCACCAAAATTTAACAGCATCAATGTCCTTCATGTACAAGCCACCAAGCCAAATTTCATTACTTAATGTTTACCCCATTCCGCGATATTAAGCAAAATAGATGTCAACACACAGACATACAAACATATCTATGCAATTTGTTCCTTGCTGCTTTTTTTTTTACTTTTTTTTCAAGACATGGAGATTTGCAAAAAACTCGGAGGGTCAAATTTGACGTAATTCCAATACTTTCCAGCCAAAAAAGTAAAAAATGATAATACAGTAAGACCCTGCTTACACTGCCTCAATTTAATGTGGTCTGCTCGAAACCTAAAAAAAGCTTAAAATTTACGCTGATTTAAATTATCATGGCATTTCATTGATTTGTATATAATATGATTATTTGCGAACACAAATCAATCAACAAAAGGTGGCAAAAAAGGCATACTTTCTTTAAATCTATGTTTGTTTGGTGCAATTTTGGAAAAAATAACATCATGGATGCCATAGGAAATATCGACTTCGCTTGGCAAGAATTAACTGATAAATGCACGAACAAAGTATGGAAGAAGGTATGCAAGAATTCTCAATGAGAAGAGACTATCGCTGTATTGTTAGATTGACCAAACTCAACCTAATCAATATAGCAGGACTAGGAGATGTAGACGAGCATGATATTGGGGAGTTACAGCATGTTTCTGGTTAGAGCCTTACCAACGACATTCAAAAACTGGCAGAACATGGAATTCACGTGGAACTGGAAAATAGAGATTTTGAGAATGAAGAACCCAAAAAATTTCTCTACAGATTTCATTAGTAAAAGTTTGGTAAGATAACCAAAATTGTTGATCAAACTGTAGCGAATGAACCAGATTTTGAAAGGAGTGCAAAACGAGGCATTTTGGATGCAATCTTCTGCTACCGATATTTGCTTAAGAAAAAAAAAAAAGCAAATGAAGCTTCACGACTTTATTGCAAAAGAACAAGAATTTCAGAAAGTCAGGACCTTCCTCACAAAAAATGAACTTTGCATTTCTGTGTGCATATGTTTATGTGTTATTTAACATATATTATTATACAAATTAATATAAAAATAACTTAAAATTAAAGTAAAATTTGTTTATTTTTGGTNGAAAAGCCAGGACCTTCCTCACAAAAAATGAACTTTGCATTTCTGTGTGCATATGTTTATGTGTTATTTAACATATATTATTATACAAATTAATATAAAAATAACTTAAAATTAAAGTAAAATTTGTTTATTTTTGGTCGCGTGTTCCCTTACTCTATGTTACTCTATGTTAAAATTACCTCATTACATATTTCGAAACCGTGTTGTATCTTTATATTAGTTTTTCAAGACCGCAATGCAGCGTAATAATCATTACACTGCATTGCAGTTTTGAAAAACTAATTAAAATTACCTCGTCTAACGCTATTTCATTTAGTGCCTTATCATCTAGGAATGCATCCCACATGTTAAGTGGGGTCTTACTGTATATTTATAAACAAATTAATCTTAAAATTTATTACTTTGCTTTATCACAATGTTCTTTTTAACTAGATGTGATACTTAAAGAACATATTCTTATATAATATCCAATAGAAAATTTTAATTAAAATTACTAAAGAATAGTTACTTAAATAGCTATTCTTGTATACTAATAGTATATTAGAATGGGGATTCAAACATATTTAAAAATTTGAGTTAAAATAATATATAAAAATAAAATGACATTAAACTAATAATAAAATAAAAATAAAATAATAAATATAAAAAACTGAAAGAAATTTCAGTTTTTTTTAATAAAAACAACATATTGTATACAATAAGCATTTATATTTGAAAATACAGGCAAATCCTACAGAACATCAATTTTCAAAACCCAAATTTTGTTAAACATGTGTATCTCTCCAATACAATAATTTTTAATAAAATGATATGCAGGAAAGGTTCAAATTAAATTTCAAATACAATTGATAGAATATCAATTTAGAATCACATGTAGATATTTTGAGAAGTGCATTAAGTATCAACAAATTTGTTAATAAAATTTTTACTTTTATATTATTCCTGTTAAATCATATGTTTTTTAGTGCAGTATTTTCTGTTCTGCATTGTAACTGAAATTTTAGAAATAAAAACACCTATATTTTGCATTTTAATTCAGCAAATATAAATAGAAGTCTATAAAATTTTACAAAAGAAACACTTAAGATGCAAATGTTTTCAGAATTCTTAATTTCATTCTCAAACTTTTTTTTTTTTTTTTTAACAAAATTAGAACAGAATAAACAAAACATTCATAGGAAACTGAATAAAAAATTTAAAATTTGATTCTGTTTGATATGAATATTTTGTATTTATTCTGTTCTTATTTTATTAAAAACATTTGAGAGTGGCATTAAGAATTCTGAAAACATTTCAAGATTTTCTATTATTATTTTATACACTTCTCTATTACATTGCATAATGAATTAAAATTAGAATAAATTAGATAAGTAATCAAAGAATTTTTATGCTATCATTTATATTTAAGAAATGGATTATGGAAATTTCATGTAGATAACTCAAAAATTGTGTGTGTTTAGAAACCAATGGATGCACATTCTGTGATGGGGTGAGTTATATGCCAATTTTAAATTACAATTAAAAATTCATCAAACAACTTTATCTTAGTCTAAAGCAGTGTTTCTCAAACTTTTTTGTCAGGTGGCACACTTGAAATTATTAAACAAAATTCACGGCACCCCTATTATTATTATTATTATTATTATTATTATTTATTTTGCTTTTTACGGTTAGTAAAGATATGAAGGATGAGAAGACTTTGAAAAAAATAAAAGTTTTTTATTAAAGTAAGTAAGTTTATTTCCAAACAACACAAAAGCATTCAAAACAAAAGTTATTATTATAAAGGTATCTTTTAATTATTTATTTAATTTAATACTTTAATTCAATTATTTTAAGTAATTTTAATTTAANCAGTAAAAAACCCCCTATAAGATATAGGGGGTTTTTTACTGTTTTTTACGGATACCGGTCACAATTTTTTCATAGTTTTATAGGAATCGTAATTATAGGGGGGTCGACTGTACATATATTTATTATTATTTTACTTTGTATTGTTAATATTGAAAGAATGTTATTTTGTTGCTGTATTTTGAATTAAAAAGTTGCTGTATTCTTGCAACTTTTTAATTCAAAATTAGCTTTACTATAGCTTTTTAATTAAAGCTAAACTACATATCTTTGATTAAGTAACTAGAACAAAATGTATTGGCAAAAATTGGGTCAATGAAAAAAATGTTGAATTTAACATTGTTATATTTGTATATAAGGATTTTGTTAAATTTGAAAGCTTGGAAAAATTCACACACACACTCACTTATCAATCAAGAAATTCTTAAAAATAATGCTCTAATTTGAACTATTTTAAAATTTAAATTATTATTTAACAACTTTTAAAGACAGCAGTAAAATAATTTTTTATATAACATTTTCCAAACAGTAATTAAAGAAAAGAAACAATTTCAGCACTATATTGGATTGCCTGACCATTACAATTCATGAAGTCTTTACCATGTAAGGAAGCACATTTTTGAATGAGTTTGCTTCTGAAAGACAAAATTAAATTTTAATGTCTTAACTTAGTTCACAGAGAAAGTGAATTGCTGATGTAGTAGAAAGAGGAACAAATATTATGTCAACAATGACAAATTTTTCCATTTTGTGAATTCAAACTACATTTTAACATGTTGAATTTTTTGCCAAGTAAAACTATTTGCCACTAATTGGAAAAATGATTTATGGAGATAAGAGAGAGAAAAAGTATATTCTTTTTAATTGACATGTTTAATTATATTCTTAAGATGGCCAGATGGTTAATGCTTTGGAAAAACTGGAATATAACTTGATGCAGGCAACTCCAGGCACTTTTCATGGGCAGTCCTTCTCAATGCACTCTGGGATGGACTACTCATGGCTACCTCCATTGTGATCTAGACTGAAACCATAATGTGTGTAGAAAAAGGGGACATCATAGCATCCTCATGACAAAAAATTTTTTTAAATTATGCTCTTACAGATATTGTAAATATAAATAATTTTAATAAATAAATGGAATTAGTGAGCATAAAAACAATTTGCTATTACAGCCACCATCTTGTTTTAACAGTATTTGTGGTTGTTTGCATATTACTGATCATTTCATTGTTTGTTTTGTGAAACAGCAATGGGAATCAAATTTTCTATTAAAAATTAAATTTGTTTTTTGCATTCTGCTTTCACTAGCAAATATCTTTCTGTACAAAGGTTAAACATTCTTCACAGAAAGTAAGAGCAGAGCCATTAGATATTATATACTTTAAAATTATTTGCTATTTAATTTTTCCTGAGTTTATTTTAGCATTTATTATTATTATTATTATTATTATTATTATACGAATAAAACAGAAATAAATTAACATGATAATAAAGCATTATTATTTGTAGACATTTGTATCTTTTCTACAAAAAGTTTTGGAGGTTTGCTCTTTATATTCCTTTCCCCTTATTTTAAAAACAAATTGTTTTTCTATTACACTTCATTGTAGATGTAATGTTGAGTTGGTACCTTATGAACCAGTGTCATGCTTTCTTTCAACACTGATTTGGAAGCACAAGGTAAATAAAGTTAGGTGGGTTTACACGAATGATTTTATTTTGTTCTAATAATTTTCTGCATGGTATACACCATCATGGATTACCCTCATAAAACTACAATACATAGGCTGCCCTCATTTTATACTGGTATTGCATTCCTGAAAAAGTCATCATAAACAAAAATCATCATAAAATAATCCATTTTATTATGGAATAATTAGGAATCTGTTCCAGACATTCACAATATATATATATACATAAAATCATGTCTAGTACCAAAATGTTTACTAATACAAAAATACTAATATAAAAATCATAGCTTATAACTACTTATTTATAGTTGAGATTGATGATGCAGTTTTTATATTTCCACTGTGTTGATCTCATATAGCAGTGCAACTGGGTGCAACTTCAATTCAGTAATGATGACCCTGGTTGAGGGTCAACATCCACTAATGATGAGCTTGGTGAGGGTCAAATATCTTCATAAAATATGAATTTAAAGTTGTTTGCTGTGCCTTTCTTTTCTTCTTCTTCTTCTTGAGAATTTCATAATAAAGTGCTAAGGCTTCAATACCTCCTTACAAAGTCATTTCATTCCCAGTCAGGTCCATTTTGCAACACAGACTTGGACTACACTATATACTTGGACTTGGACTACATTTGGATTCACTAATTTCTTTTAATTTGACATGGCTTTCTTTTCTATTTTTATTATATGAACAATAAGCATTTTAAAATAATAAACAAACAAACACCAAGCCCAAGATATCTCAGGCAAATTACATAGCATTACATAAAATGCTGTCCTTAAGGCCACTTTTGACAAATTTTTTTTTTTTGAATTTTTGGAATGTTTTTTAAGTCTCCAAATTTTTTCAAAAATTTTTACCCGCGCAAAAAAATTTTATCGCGATTTTAATCAACCTTTAATGACGTGCAATTAATGCTTAATTGTTTTTTAATGGGATTTTTTTTATCAAATTTAATTAATCATTCTAAAGTTGTAGTGCACAGATTTTACTTAGGTAAAGTTACTTAAAGCTACTTCCTGATATCAAAAACGACCTCCAATAGTTTTTTAATTTTTTTTAATTAATAGATTTTATTATATATAAGTTTAATTAAGTTGGGGGAGGTCGAAAATCGCAATAAAAATTTTACTTTTTAAAAATATTTAAAAATATATGGCCAACTAGTATTCACCCTACTATAAAACCATCGCCTCCCGAGACTTCTATGAGAATGTCCCGGAAAATCAGACTCCAGCTGTTCTCAAGGTCATCCAGCTGTGTAAACAATGACCGGTCAGTGTCAAATTTCACAGAAAGGCGAGACAAAAGAAAATAAAATTTGAAGCTTTTTCTTAAAAATTAACGCATTTCTTTCGTTTTTTTTTTCAGTTTTAAGTATTTTTTATGTTTAATTACATTAATATCAAAAATTGCCCGAGCCTTAAGGAGTTAAAATGAAGTTGCTGCTAGGGTTACCACAAGAAATAATAAAAAAAAAAAAATGCATTTAACAGTTAAAAATATTCCATACATTGTAGAAAATTTTTGGGTAAAATCTGAGACCCATGTTATTGTCAAAGTAAAATGAGGACAACCCATATTGTAAAGTATATAAATATTAAAATAAAAATTTACAAGAATTGCACTAGTACTTACATCTTTAGTGTGAGCAGATATATAGTTAGCTGTCTCTGAGTCATCAGCGCACTTTGTCAGCCATTTTTTAATAATTTTGCAGTCAGTTGGTGCATGATAATCAGTACCACATTTGAAACTAAAAGAATTTTAAAACACTGTTATAGTATTTAACCATTTTTGATGAATCAAAATAAAAAATGAAATTAGTTCACTCATATTTATTATCATCAATTTATAAAATAATACACTTTATATAAGAGAAATATTTTGTAAATTATGGTTTTTAAAATTCTATAAATTTTAAAAATTTAAATATTCTCAAATTACTACTTTGAGAATATTAATTTCATATATTCTGCAGTTTGTATGTATTTTATATTTAAAAAACAGTTTTTATAATCAAATTTATTACTATACCACATACTAATAACTATATTTAGTTTTTTCTAAAAACTCCAGGTATCCCTCATATAACACAGTAATTATGTTCCAAAAAACTGCCGTGTTATGCAAATCTATGCTATATGAAACAAAGGATTAATACAAAATATAGGGCTAGGCTCCAAAGTTAACAAAAGTATACTATTCTTTTTCATTACTAAGAGAAATATAAGTATACTATTCTTTTTCATTACTAAGAGAAATATACTCATTAAAGTAATAAATAATTAACTAACAATTACAATTAAAAATACTGTATTATGCATTAATATTAATTTTAGTTAAATGAGGGCATTTTGTTTTTACTGATCATCATCTGAGCTTTTTTGTTGATCTTGATCAGACATATTGCAAAATTTTCATATTTTTTATTTTTATCATAAAGAATTTTTATGGATGATAAAATTAAAGTATGTTATTATTGAAAGTTTGTTCTAGAAGGGCATGTTTGTTCAGTCAAGGACTGAGTGATTTTTCCAGAATTTGTGTTTGAATACCAAACTTTTTAAGTTAGGGACAGTTCAAGTACAGAAATACAGCCGTATTTCATTCATCATTTTTATGAATGATGGCTTACCTACAGTTAAAAAAAAGCTTAACAACACTTACCTAAAACTGTTTAATCTTTGTATTTAGTAAAATTTATTTAATCTATTAAAACGAAACACAGTGACAGTCTTAAAAACTGAAGTCTGAAAGTAATGACAGTTGATAGGAAAGTCAGGACAAGGAAGAAAAGATTGCACTATTGGTTTTCATTAAAATAAATCTGATGAAAGGCACAAGAGAAATTAAAAATGTCAATATTATAAAAAAAATATTGAATAACTGAGTTTGCACTTAAAAGTTGTAAAATTTTGTGTGGAGGATTTTCCAAATTTACAAACTGAGTTAGAGTGAAACCAGAAACCATGTTGCACAAGAATTTCCCTAATTTTCAAACCGTACTGTAGAAGTGCCATGTTGTACAAGGGATACCTGTATATTAGTATATTAATTTACAGAAACTATTTATTTCAAGTAATCTTTAATTTCAAATATTGCAAATAAACCTTGTAATTTATACCTTGTTACTGAAATAGTTTAAAAATTTAAATACAAGTATTTTTTTTTTTTTAACTTAAATAATCTCCATTTCCAAATATAACAATTTCTTATAAAATTTCAAACTGTCTAAAGCTGTTGGATACTTATATCAAAACTAATTTTTATTTTTTCACAATTGAGTAGGCTAGATTATAATAAACAGCTTGAGTAATAATTAAGACTAAATTTCTAAACAAAATTTAGTTTTATTTATTATATCCCATTTTCCTGTTTACTCAGGTTCCATTTCTGTGTACCATATTGAAATAGATAAATAAAACTCATGCCAAAATTGTATAGCTTCTTGATAATAAGCACTGAGTTCAGCGTTAACAGAAACGTTGTGTTAACGCTGAACTCAGTGCTTGTTATCAAGAAGGTGTACCATATTATATTACAACATGTCATATTATTTATCCTGCCTCCAAAAAGAATTGGTACAAAAAAGTGACAGATCATATCATTTGTTGTCTCTAAACCTGAATTGGCAGCCCTGCATTGTGACAATGCCACAATAATTTTGTTTTAAAAAGAGATTTTTATATACAGGGTCTGTACATATAATTCCATCTTTGATTCTGACTTTCCCTGACTAATTATGACATTATTCCCTGACTTCTCTGCATTTTCCCCTTCTATTATGCCAAGTTCCAATGCTAAGCCCATTTTATACTCAATTATATAAATTTTTTTTATTAAAAAAACACTTTATTCACTTACAAAAACAAAAAACTTTGCATAAATTTGATTATGTAATTAGCTACGTCATTTCTACATAATATAAAAAATGATTTAATTTAAATTAATTCATAAATTTTATTTAAATAAGAAAAAGATTTGCATCACATCATAAAATTGAATTTTCTTAAATCAAGGTGGTGGGAAATTCAAAATAATTTAAACAGAAGCTCAGACCTATTCAAGATTGTTACATTTCTTCCCATCTTTCCCTGAAATTAAAGTGGGAGCGATGGAATTTTGGCAGGAAAGTGGGTCGTTGTCAATGGTGTTTTTGAAAACCCATTTTCCCATGGGCTATCTGAAGATGAAAATTTACAGTTAGAGAGAATACATCACAGATCATCAATCTGCCAAAATTGGCAGGATTATTATCTCTGCATACTGTATGTGATCAGCAGCAAAGAATGTGAATAAAAAATACATAATTTTGCACAACATCCACCATACATTCCAAATATCATTAAGTTCTTTGCCCTCTCATGGCATCAACTGACTGCAATGAGTTAACCAAATGTCATGAAGGTCAAAAAATCAGAGGGGTTGTGTACAGAACACAATCACAATTATTTAAGGCATGAATCTGTCTGTGTGTTATTAGAGGAAGGATAAGATTTAAACAAACAATAACTTGCTGGTTATCACATTCCAGGTCAATATCTATCAGTTTGGGCAATTCACTCAAAGTATTAGCGCTTGAGTTGACACGCTCAGTTTTCTTACACTTTCTACACAATCTGGATTGTTCGACATTAGTCTTTGGGCTTTTCTGATTCCTTTTAAATGTTTCTTTCTAATGAGATATGTTTCTTCCATTTCTGTTCATATTTCCTTTGAAATTTCTTCCATGTTATAAAAATTTTCTTTGACTCTCACATTTATTGACTTATAACTTTACAAATTCTATTTTGTTGGTTATTATTGCTAAATAATATTGTAGATCCTGTCCTTCTGTGCAAATCATCTTCAATTTCAACATCCTATCTCTTCCCCATCCAAAGTTTCTGTCCAAATGCCACACCATGTTGCCATTTTCAGTGTTCATGTGTAACAGCTACCCCTCCCCTGCAAAGCTACACACCCACACTACCCACAATTTTAAATACAGACGTAAACCTTCTATCCAACAAAATTTAAACCATTAGATTATCATTTATAGTTTACGAGATATAAGCATGACAAATTTTGCCATTTATTTGGTAGCTCCAGTTTTTTTAGACCTCCCTTCATCCAACTGAATTTAGACTTTTCCAATCAAAATACGGCAAGAATGATAGATGGATTCTGTGGTATTTGCAGATTCTATGACTTTCCTTGACTTTTTCTGCTAATAATCTTATTCCCTGACTTTCCAGGTCTGTACAAACAAGGCAATTAGAATTTCTGCCAACAGACCAAGACACTAGTTCATGGTATTTTGCTTGTTATCTGTTGTGTGAGCTCATAAATATCACAACCAAGAATTCAGTATTCAAATACCTAGCCCAAGTTATCAGGAATGAGAACTTTTTAGAATTGAATTGTTCTCAATTTTTGCATTTGAATATTTCCATTTTCAATTGGAATCACTTTGAAATCTAGTAATTAAATTATTTTTACACACAGTACACAAAAGTAATGTTAAAAGTGATTTTACTATAGAAATGAATGTAACTGCATCATTTCTATTTGGTATAGTTTAAAGATAAGAAAACTAAAATATGTTCAAAACAAAGAAATTTGATATAGCCTGATTCCAATTTACATAACTTTTACTGTAATTAAAGCAATTTGGACATTATAATCATGTTCTTAACTTGAATTCTTCAAGTTAAAAATGTTTACATCAAACAACCAGAATGCCAAAAATTGACAGTTTGGTTGTTTAATGTAAACTTTGACATTTATTATTGGGCTGCAATTTGAGAAAATTGTAGACCTATAAATTCCCACTGTTGTCTGTCTTTCCTTAATCTTGAAAACAGAGTAAGATAGATGAAAGATGAGACCAGATGTGGAAACCTTAGGGGCAGGAGGCCATGATTATGAATTTCCAATGCAAACTGGAATTCACATTATTTCAATTCAAAACTTTTCTTCTGAAAGCAGTTAAAAGATGACAAGCACAACTCCATTGCTATTGGAAAAATATGATCGGGGTACCTACTCAAATTTTTGGTTTAAATTCCATGGCTTTCCCTGACAAACTTTGTATAAATTCCCTGACCTTCAAGTCTCTTACAGTACAGCAATTGACAAAATAAAACACCATATAACTTACTACACAAATATGCTATTGCTTCTTTGACTTTTTAATTAGTTATTTTTTCTAATTAATAGTTACATAATTTTTATAATTGCTAAATAATTAAAATTATTTATCATTTTTTGTACTTTGTCATCATTTGTTTTTATCAGTTCATTAACATCTGCCTCAAACTGTGTGTGTAAATGGTAATTGTAAAAGATTTGTAGAGTTAAAATGTTTCAAAAAAATTTTAATGTTAGATTATTAAGAGTATTACAGACTTTTCTCTAAAATTCATAATACTGCATAATTTATACAACTGTGTTAAAATTTATAAATGACAATTGATATTGCCATATATTTGGGACTTAGTTTGATCCCTGGAATTTTGCAATGCTCTCCTCCTTGTTGCATTTTATAATTCTTCAAATAACTAATCAATATTAGTTTTTAAAATTAATTTGCACTATCAGTAAAAGAAGTAAATGTCTGTAATAATTGTATAAACATTAAATGAAATAAAAAAAAAAATACTAAAAGTGATTACAATTTACAAGGTCTGATTTTGAGTGATTTTAAAATACAATCTTACAACACAATAAAATAATAAGTCGTATGTGTAATAATTAAAATTGTAAAAAAAATGTAAAAATTAAAATTAAATTTTGGCTGACAGTATTTACATCAAAATATATATAAATAAAAATACATTAAAGCTACAAAATTGTCTTTGAGTTTCATTTAATGACAGAACATAAAGACAATTTTGTAGCTTTGATATATTTTATTTATTTATATTTTGATGTAAAAGTTAAAATTAACTCATTTGATATGGTTTGCAAAGTTTAAAGAACTGCTTACAAACTTGGTCTTTAGAATGGTATCAAAAAATAAAAATTGATGAACAACAATTGTGCATTCTTTACATTTCTATTATACTCACCCCACACATTAAGTCAACATTTCACTGTAATAGTTTTAATGTTCTTATTATCAACAGTATATCTATATTTAAATTGTAAAAACTTAATACAATTTTTGAAAAACTGGAAGAACTACATGTCTTTAAGTACAAAATACCCCAGTGACGAGAATTAACCTAGCATTTCTCAAACTTCACCTTCTGATAGACCTGTTTAATAAATTTTGATGTGTTATTTACATAATTTGCTTAGTTTTCTGTCAATATATTTGCCTTGATCCACAGGAATCTGTGGACCACACATTGTTGAGAAATCTGCTTTCCATCTGAATTATCTCAATCATCTGGACATGAAAATTTCTACTATTCAGCACTACATACCGTGCAAAACTTTTCAGTGTTTTCAGATTATGCTTTCAACGATGTCAAATAAAAAAAGCAGTTAAGTATCTTAGAATGAATAGATTTATGAGAGAAGGCAATGCAACACCTAAAAATCTTGCAAGGAGGAATGCATCCCAGGAAGACTTTCTACAGGAAACTGACTATTTAGGTGTTAGATTTGTGAAAAAAACCTGAAACACTTCATATGGCCAGCCCACTGGAGAGATACAAACTTACAACCGATTACCAGTGTTTTATCCACTAAGTCATTGATGGAGCTATGCACATAAGGAAGCCAGTATTAATTACCATTGTGAGGACCAGAAATTTTGTGTTTTATACTAAAATTTTTTTTTATAAACTTTATAAAGACAGAACGAGAAAACAGAAAATTAAAAGAGAAAAAGGAAAAATAAAAGCAATAAAACTCGATTCCCACGAGTTGGGTTCCTTGTTGAGATGAGTACATTTCTGTGTCACGATTGTGTCACCCGTCCCCTCATTGGACCAAGAAGATCGTCATCGCTGACAAAATCGGAGAAAAGTTCGAAAAAGAGGACTTGATATAAAAGGGCCAGGCATGATGAGAAAGGGGGTGGAAGTTATTATTATTGGTGCCTGTGTGTGTGCTCCGAACGTCTACCTCCCGCCGAGATTCCGTCAACCAACACCTCCTTCTCAACTACAAGACTAGAACTGAACTCATCTGACTTCAATACATATTCAACTGGAAGGAACTATTGAACGTTTTTTGCTGGACTTGATCTCCTTTACAACCTAAGGTATTTATCCTGCCCGCGCACTATTGTACGCTCTCTCTCTCCACGTAAACAAAATGCGACCCCGGTCGTTAATTTGAACTAAAAATTGAATAATAACTGAACCCAACTCATGTAGTTTATGTTCGCATTTATTCGCTGATGTAAACCAAATTTAGATTATATATAAATAAACGGTTTTTATGTTTAAAACTTCTGGAGTGCAGTTTCTTCCGTTTTTCTCTCAATCTCTCCATTCCGGGTCCAACCCTCATACCTATCCGCTCACGCGAATTTGTGGTCTCTGTATCAACCGAAGGATACAGTGGTGTCATCCTGACGGGGTATCGAAGAGATACCGACCCTATGGTCACACCATGACCTAGACCCAACTTGTGTTATTTTAAAATTTTAAATCATTTCAAAAAATTATAATGTTTTAATGAAATTATTTAAATTGTAAATGTATGTAATTTTTCCTACTAACTTTATTTAAAATAATTTAAAGGAGTGTTTTAAGAAGTTAGACAAAATGGCCATGGTGAGAAAATAATTTCAACAATATGAAAATTTTCCACAAAAAAATGCAAAAAAAGCCTTATAAAAATTCATTCTGTGGTCGTCATCATAAATAAATTTTGTATTTTTGGAAGTCAAAAAGTCTATTAATTACTCTGTGCTAAAAATAAAAATAATCATTTATGGCACTGAATTCAATTTTATTTCTATTAATCAACATATTGAATCAAGTTTATAATTGTATATGCTATCCTATGATGATGAAAACATGTGCTTAAATTAAAGCATTCTTTTTATCTAAAATATTTATGCTAACTTATCAGTTTAGTGTTGCATGGCATATTGTATGGTAGGCCTACTTACTTATATGTATTATTTAATTTGAATTTTTCAAACTATGTAATAATAATTATTAACTGGTTCATAAATTATGGTTTTATTTTCGGTGCAATAATTTTTAAGGACATTTTGGGTCCTGAAAATATTCTGCATGCCTTTTCATAAGTTTCATTGTATCATGTTACTTCTTGCTGCCTACAGACAGCTACACTTGGTCTACCTTATTGTGAGAAAAAAACATCAACAAGACAGCCAAGGAGGCAAATTTCCTGACTTTTTCACAATTTTTCAAATTTCCCAACTTCCCATGACTTTTCCTGAATACCAATAAAAATCCTTGACTTTCCAGGCGCTTAGGAATCCTGTATGATGTACAGTGGCAAGACATACAGTACTGATTTGAGATGAAAAGCATATATTTTAAATTAAAAATTGCAGCCTGGCATTGTGATGATGTCACAATAAATAATTGCTCGTAATTTTGTTTATGTTGTAATTGCAGAATCTAGTTTACAGATATAACGATTTATGTATTTTCACAGTTATTAAATTTTCTACAAACAGATTTCAACTGTATATATGCAATATATTTATGCAAAGAAATTTTACACACTATTTTCTTCTAATATTACACTATATATGTCAATAAGTTTTTCTCATCAGTTATCAAAATTCAAACAACAAATTATTACTGCCCATTTCTGTTTTATATTTAAAAATAAATTGAAGACAAACTTGGAATGTTTAGAATAAATATTTGTTTGTTTTTAATTTTTGACAGAAATTGATAAAATGAAGAAATTATAAATTTTTATAAAATATCTTTAAAGAAGTAAGAAAAAAAATAATACACAATCTTACCAAAACTGTGTCTTACAATGCTTACAGATAACACGTTTACTTTTAGATTCTTTTGCTCGGACTACAACAGTACAATTAGGTCCTGGACAATACCTCAGTTGTGGATGACTCTGATTAAGAATTAAGTTTTTGTTTAAATTAAAAGAATAAATATTTTAATATTCAAATTTAATCATCATTATTAAGGTCTGTAAAGAAATTATACACACACTTGAAATTTGTGTATAATTTCATACAATGTTTATTTACACCAATATTATTGTAAATAATTACTCAATTAATATAAAAATTGCAACCAAATCTGTTGTAAAATAATTATACATATAGTTGTAAATTTTCCCCTTTTACATAAAGGTTTAATAATTAATATAATTTCCTTTCTTTTGAATTAGCTTGTAAATCCACTTATGTTTTGTTTCTGACAAGTGTTTCATGTAAGTTTATTTTATTGCAATAATTATAAATTGCTGTCAGTTCATCAGCAGTTGTGTATTGTTTGTTGTTAGCATAGACCATTTGAGAAAGCAGAGCCCACACATGTTCCATTGGATCTAAGTATGCAGACTTAAGCATTACATCTATTTTTTGTTTAAACCAGTTTTGGTGAATTTAGATATATGGCAGGAAGCATTGTCTTGCTGAAATACCCATTTATTTCTTCCAATCAGTGATTCAAATAACATATTTTAATATTTTTGAAGTCATTCTATCATTAATTGTGATAATATCTGTTTTGCCATTAAAAGCAAATGCTGATCAAACCATGACTCCAAAACACCTCCCATCTGTCTACAAAAATATCCCTTTGGTTGCTTTCTTAAATCATGCCAATACCCATTACCACCTATTACACCCAGATTAAACATTTTTCATCTGAAAACACCATGTTTTTCCATGTGTCAGTTCAACTCATTACTGATTTTGTCTATTCTAATCTGTTTTGTTTGAAGTCATTTGTAAGCTTAGGTTTTGCCTTGAGTTTAACATAGGCAACATCATCAATATTTTTGAAAATATAAGCAACTATTGAATGAGACATTTTTAACCCCTTCTGAGCCGCGCTCGAGTGTGACTCGAGCAAGTTTTATAGCGTTACGTCGTTAAGGCCACTTTTGAAAAAATTATTTTTTTTGAATTTTTGGAATGTTTTTTAGGTCCCCAAATTTTTTCAGAATTTTTTGCGCACGCGAAAAAATTTTATCGCGATTTTAATGAGCCTTTGATAAGGCTCGATTAAGGCTTAATGTTTTTTTAATGGGAGTTTTTTATCAAAATTAATTTATCATTCTAAAGTTGTAGCGCACCGATTTTCCTTCGGTAAAGTTATTTAAAGCTGCTTTCTGATGTCAAAAACGACTTCCGATAGTTTTTTAATTTTTTTAATTAATAGATTTTATTATATAGAAGTTTAATTAATTAGGGGGGGTCGGAAATCGCAATAAAAATTATAATTTTTTTAAAATATTTAAAAATATACCGCCAGATTGAAGTCACCCTACTTTAAACCCTTGTCCTCCCGCGATGTCTATGAGAATGTCCCGGGAAATCGGACTCCAGCTGTGTTCAAGGTCACCCAGCTGTGTAAACAATGACTCATCGGTGTTACATTTCACAGACAGGCGAAACAAAGGAAAATAAAAT